>NC_142944.1:8035681-8170681 GCF_046866305.1 Octopus bimaculoides
AATACCTTGCGCTTTCTTGTTTCTCTCCATGAAATTCAATTGAATTCAGTTGTTGTCTTAAATTCATGCTTATTCATTTTCTAAGCTTCCTAAATTCATGCTACGTTATATTCTAATCACCCAGAATTCATTGCTCTTTTAAAAAATTACGATTTATGCATTGTTGTCTCTCAAATATTTAAAATCTACAATTAAGAGCCCTCTCTACTCGCTGGCGGTAACCCGCCCTCCCACCCCCTCCACCGGAAGTTCATTCGTCTGTCATCCCTCTGTCATCCCACCCCCTCCACCGGAAGTTTCATTCCTCTGTCATCCCACCCCCTCCACCGGAAGTTCATTCCTCTGCCATCCCACCCCCTCCACCGGAAGTTCATTCGTCTGTCATCCCTCTGTCATCCCACCCCCTCCACCGGAAGTTTCATTCCTCTGTCATCCCACCCCCTCCACCGGAAGTTCATTCCTCTGCCATCCCACCCCCTCCACCGGAAGTTCATTCCTCTGTCATCCCACCCCCTCCACCGGAAGTTCATTCCTCTGCCATCCCACCCCCTCCACCGGAAGTTCATTCCTCTGTCATCCCACCCCCTCCACCGGAAGTTCATTCCTCTGCCATCCCACCCCTCCACCGGAAGTTCATTCCTCTGTCATCCCACCCCCTCCACCGGAAGTTCATTCCTCTGTCATCCCACCCCCTCCACCGGAAGTTCATTCCTCTGTCATCCCGCCCCCTCCACCGGAAGTTCATCCCTTTGTCATCCTGTCAACCTCGGCTGTCTCCCGGAACCCATCTAGTGGCCTTGGCCATCCTCTCCCCTACCTTTGGGTAGCGCATTAAGGTTGAGAAATGTTTGCAGGTTGTAGGTAATGTTTTGCTTATGAATTCTTCCAATTGCAAGTTTTCTTTTCAGGTACACGACACTGCTTTTCCTCTTCCCAGGCTACAGGCCCACACCCCCAACACCCATACTGTTAGGATTGGCACTCTCAACGTCGGCACGCTGAAAGGTAGATCTGGTGAAATTGTTGAGATGCTTGAACGGAGATGCGTAGATATGTGCTGCATCCAGGAAGTAAGATGGAGAGGAGGTTCTGCAAGGTTCCTCACAGGCAAAGAACACAGGTACAAGATTTTCTGGGCAGGGAACACTGACGGGGTCGGGGGCGTAGGAATACTTCTAGCGGAGAAATGGGTGGATAAGGTAATCGAGGTCGTTAGAGTAAGTGACAGAGTACTTAAGATCAGACTAGTGCTTCATCATAGATTAGCTACTGTCATCTCAGCCTATGCACCTCAACCTGGGCTACCAGATGGTCTGAAAGACCAATTCTATGACACCCTCTTGCAAACTACCTCGTCGACGAGTGACAGGGACCTTCTCTTTGTGGCTGGAGACTTCAACGGTCATGTCGGACGTCGTGCTGGGGGCTTCCATGGCATACATGGAGGCTATGGCTTCGGTTCCCGCAACGAGGAGGGAACCAGACTGCTGGAGTTCTGTGATGCAACCAATCTTATGGTCTGCAATACCAACTTCAGGAAACCTGCCAGTCACCTAGTCACCTACCGCTCCGGCAGACACTCTAGCCAAATCGACTACATCCTCGCCAGAAATAGGGAAAGAGGGCGGCTTATAAATGCCAAAACCTACCCTGGCGAAGAATGTACCCCACAACATAGATTAGTAGTTAGCGACTTTGGGATCAAGGCAAAATGGGTGCCCAGAATTAGACAGGCTTGGAGAAGAAGGGTGTGGAAGCTTAAAGACCCTGCAAACGGACAGAGACTTAGAGACAAGTTACTTGAAGCATTTAACGAAATAGAAGGGGATATAGCATCATACAACGTGGAAGACAATTGGAGATTTCTGCGGGACAACCTGTTGAAAGCCACCGACCAGATTTGTGGGTGGTGTAAGGTCCCCTCCCAACCCAGAGTAACGTGGTGGTGGAACAAGGAGGTAGACAGGGCTATTAGACAAAAGAAACAAGCTTGGAAGGACTGGAAGAACGGTGGTAGCAGGGAATTGTACCAATGTGCCAGAAGGGAGGCTAGGCGACAGGTTTATTTAGCCAGAGGGGAAGCAGATAAGGAAAGATTTGCCAATGTTCTGCGCCGTGAGGACCAAAGACTCGAGGTATTTCGGGTTGCAAGACAGTGTAGGAGAGAGAATAGTGATGTTGTAGGAGAGAAATGTGTTCGCATGGATGATGGTACGCTTGCATTAAATGAGGATGCAAAGAAAGAGGTCTGGAGATGCCACTACGATAGATTGCTTAATAAAGAGAATGAATGGGAGAAAGAGAGCCTGCCTTATGTCGACCCAATAGAGGGACCAGCTATCCGAGTTGATAGTACCAGGGTAGATAAAGCAATTAAGAGTATGAAGACCGGGAAAGCCCCCGGCCCATCAGGAATCACTGCAGAGATGCTCAAAATATCTGGCAGTGTTGGCTATAGCCTAGTCACCCGTATTACGAACCAGGTGATACACGAAGGAGTCATACCCTATGACTGGTGTAGTAGCATCATAGTCAACTGCTACAAAGGTAAAGGGGACGCTTTAGATACAAATAATTACAGAGGCATCAAGCTGTTAGATCAGGTTATGAAAGTTACAGAGAGGGTCATAGCCCAACTAATTAGGGAGCGAATCAATTTAGATGAGATGCAGTTTGGGTTCGTGCCAGGTAAAAGCACTACTGATGCCTTATTTCTAGTGAGACAGTTGCAAGAGAAATACCTAGCCAAGGATAAACCTCTGTACCTGGCTTTCGTTGACATGGAGAAAGCCTTTGACAGGGTCCCCCGATCCCTTATCTGGTGGTCAATGAGGAAACTTGGGATAGAAGAATGGCTAGTGAGAGCTGTGCGAGCCATGTACAGAGATGCAGCCAGTAAGGTGAGGGTTGGAAATGAGTACAGCAATGAATTCCGGGTAGAGGTAGGGGTCCACCAAGGTTCCGTCCTCAGCCCCCTATTATTTACCATAGTCCTCCAGGCAATCACAGAGGAGTTCAAGACAGGTTGCCCCTGGGAGCTCCTCTATGCTGATGACCTTGCCCTAATTGCGGAGTCACTATCAGAACTAGAGGAGAAGTTTCAGGTGTGGAAGCAAGGTCTAGAACTGAAGGGCCTTAGAGTCAACCTAGCTAAAACCAAAATCCTAATAAGTAGGAAGGTAGATAAAACACAAACCCCTTCAGGTAGATGGCCCTGCTCAGTATGTAGAAAAGGAGTAGGTAGTAACTCTATAAGATGTACCCGGTGCAAGCTATGGACACATAAGAGGTGCAGCAACATCAAAGGCAGGTTAACTAGCAAGTTAGTTTTTGTTTGTGGCAGATGTTCAGGTGCAATAAAGACTGCAAACAAACAGGAAACAACTTCTATCTCATTCCAGGGTGAAAAACTAGAGGTAGTCGATAGCTTCCGCTATCTGGGCGACCAAGTTAGTAGTGGGGGTGGGTGCGCTGAAAGTGTAGCTGCTAGAATAAGAATAGCCTGGGCAAAGTTTAGAGAGCTCTTACCCCTGCTGGCGACAAAGGGACTCTCACTCAGAGTAAAAGGCAGACTGTATGACGCATGCGTACGAACAACCATGCTACATGGCAGTGAAACATGGGCTGTAACTGCTGAGGACATACGTAAGCTCGCAAGGAATGAAGCCAGTATGCTCCGTTGGATGTGTAATGTCAATGTGAATACCCGTCAGAGTGTAAGTATCTTGAGAGAAAAGCTGAACATTAGAAGCATCAGTTGTGGCGTGCAAGAGAGACGATTGCGCTGGTATGGACATGTGGTGAGAATGGAGGAGGATAGCTGCGTGAAAAAGTGCCACACCCTAACAGTTGAGGGAACCCGTGGAAGAGGTAGGCCCAGGAAGACCTGGGCTGAGGTGGTGAGGCAAGACCTTCGTACATTGGGCCTCACCGAGGCGATGACTACGGACCGAGACCTTTGGAAATGGGCTGTGCGTGAGAAGACCCGGCAAGCCAAGTAAGATCGTTGCCAGTGCCCCTGGACTGGTTCTTGTGCGGGTGGCACATGAGATGCACCATTTTGAGCGTGGCCGTTGCCAGTACCGCCTGACTGGCTCCTGTAGGATTTTCGAGCGAGATCGTTGCCAGTGCCCCTGGACTGGCTTGTGCGGGTGGCACATAAAAGACACCATTTCGAGCGTGGTCGTTTTCGTGCGGGTGACACGTAAAAGCACCCACTACACTCTCTGAGTGGTTGGCGTTAGGAAGGGCATCCAGCTGTAGAAACTCTGCCAAATCAGACTGGAGCCTGGTGTTGCCATCCGGTTTCACCAGTCCTCAGTCAAATCGTCCAACCCATGCTAGCATGGAAAGCGGACGTTAAACGATGATGATGATGATGATGATATATATATATAGTTAATTAATAAAACATAAACCAGAAAAGAAGCACATTCTAAAGAATAGAGCAGTAATTATTATAACAAAAATTTAAATTTTGGACATAATTACCAAAGATTTTATATCCACAAAGCCAAAAAAAGTTTAATATATATATATATATATTCGTTTATATTTATATAAGGGGCATTACTACAGAATAATGCCACACACTGGACTTCCCAAAATAAACACATTTAGTACCGAATGCGAGGAAAAACAACCAACAGAAGAAGACCAACTTTCATTTAAATAACTCAACAATGTATCGACCTATTCTTGGGAATAGAAATTTCCCTTATGAATTTTTTTTACACACTGGTTTCCTGATAAAATTCTTGTAAAAGATTTTTATCCCTTTTTAAATTTATTAATCAAATATATATATATATACACACACACAAAATGCTATATGCTTTCTATCATTCTCTTTTAACCCATCCTTCCTCTCTCTCTCTCACACACCATAGAAGACACGAGTAACATACTCATTTCTTTCTCTCATACACACCATAGAAAAAGAAACCAAGTGACATGCTCTCTCTTTCTTTCATTCCTCCTATCTCAGTCCTGCTTCTCCTCTCATAATACATGATTGTTCATTAACCCCCCCCCCCAAAAAAAAACACAAAGGTTTTACAACAGTTTTGCTTGTTTCCTTCATTTCATTCGAGAGCTGTCAAATGTTTGTGTTGTTGTTTATCTCTGAAGTCAATTACTGATAAATCAGAAATATAATGAATGGTCCCTTGGCACAATCAATCATCCTTTCTATCTTCTTCGTAGTTTTTAAGACTACATTATAGAAAAAAAAAACAAAAAAAAACCAGCATCCTTTCTTAGCTTAAGATGAGTAAGGTATGATTTGGCTGCTATTTTTACCAGATCAAGCAATCACATGGGGGCTCACTTAATCGCTTCAGTATCAAGATTAAATAATATTCTCATCAAATGGAATCTAAATTATTATACTTTGGAAAGATCATCCTGTTAATAAAAGCATACACACTGGTTGTAGATCACTTCATTATTATTAATTAATTATTGATAGATTATTTTTTCTTTAAAATTAGCAGAAGGCTCCTACCAAAATACACAATAATATCTGTTGACAAATGGTTTCACATCTAGGGAATCTTGTAAAGCAAATACAACCCTCATCTAAAAAAATAAACTCTATCATTTAACATCCATTTTCCATGCTGGCATGGGTCAGACTGTTTGACTGGCAAGCTGAAGGGCTGCACCAGGTTCCAATTGTCTGCTCTGGCATGGTTTCTACAGCTGGATGCCAACCACTTTACAGCCATTATATTCTTTTACTTGTTTCAGTCATTTGACTGCAGCCATTGCTGGAGCACTGTCTTTAGTCGAGCAAATCGACTCCAAGACTTATTCTTTGTAAGCCTAGTACTTATTCTATTGGTCTATTTTGCTGAAATGCTAAGTTATGGGGACGTAAACACACCAATGTCGGTTGTCAAGTGATGGTGGTGGGGGATAAACACAGACACACAAACAGATATATACACACACGCACACATACACATGATGGACTACTTCCAGTTTCCATCTACCAAATCCACTCACAAGGCTTTGGTCAGTCTGAGGCTATAGTAGAAGACACTTGCCCAAGGTGTCACGCAGTGGGAATGAACCCGGAACCATGTGTTTGGTAAGCAAGCTACTTACCACACAGCTAACCTAATTCAATTTTGTTTCTAAGTGGTTTTGGTTATTTTATTTTCAATTACATTTTTATATGTAAGAAGAGGGGAGTTTCCTTCACTGTCAACTTTTCTATGCTTGCATACCTGTTTCCAAGGAAAGTAATATCTCTCTATGACCAGACATGTTTCCACAGAAGCCTGGAAACAAACAACACCATGGTGACACTCATTTACAACATCACATGATGTTAAGGTAAGGAGACAGTAACACACACATGTGCATGCACACCAACAAGCACATAAATGACAGGCTTCTTTCAGTTTCCTTCTACTAAATCCACTCACAAGGGTTTGGTCAGCCTGAAGCCATAGAAGAAGACACTTGTTCTAGGTTCCACACAGTGGGACTGAACCTGGAACCATGTGGTTGGAAAGCAAGCTTCTTACAACACAGCCATGCCACATGCGCATATATATGTAATAGGCTTCTTTCAGTTTCCGTCTACCAAATCCACTCACAAGGCTTTAGTTGGCCGAGGCTATAGTAGAAGACACTTTCCAAAGGTGCTATGCAGTGGGACTGAACCTGGAACCTTGTGGTTGGGAAGCAAGCTTCTTACCACACAGCCATACCTGCACCTATATATATATATATATATATATATATATATATGCAATGGGCTTTCCGTTTCCAACTACTAAATCCACTCACGAGGCTTCGGTCGACCTAAGGCTATAGTAGAAGACACTTGCCCAAGATGCCCTGCAGTGGGACTGAACCCCCGAACCATGTAATTGGGAATCAAACTTCTTACCAAACAGCCATGCTTGTGTCAACATTCTTTCGTTGCTTGTCATTTATTTAGTTCAGTGAAAATACACACAGAGATATATACATATTCACATCACATAGAAATAAATATGTAACCACTCGTAATGTACATGACTATAACACATAATCCATATGTTGGTTTACTCTTTGACTGGTTTGAAAGAAATTTCTAATACAGACCTTAACTTTTTTGAAATAGCCACCATGCTGTCTCATATGTCCATTCAAAGCAGGAATATTTTTGAATCTCTTGGAACACAGATTGCACTTTACAGGTTTAGATTCATCACTGAAAATTAAATTAAACGAAGTTTTTAGAAAAGATAATTAAAAAACAAAAATTAATATATAAGTAAATACAAAGATGGTAGAAAAGCTAACATGATGCCTACTTATATTTAGGTATAAAACACGGGACGCTATTTTATTTTTATTTGTAGTAATTGTGGAATAATGAAAACTGAGAGAGGAGGAGAGAGAGAGAAAAAGAAAGAGAAAGGTTAATTTTTTTGTGAGCTTCAGAAGTTTGTAGTTTATTGGCATAACAAAAAAAAAGAAACAAAAACCTTCTGGGACAGAATGCTAGTCTTAGAGACTTAAAAAATATGGTTAACTATTCCTAAGTAGATAAAGTGAGGCACATAAACCCAAGTCACGTGATCATGTGACTGACCAGGCTATCAAATGTTGTTACACATCGCTGGTCACAATGCGCTCTTGCAGTGTTTTGGCCTTCAAATGACACCACCCTGATGGCTAGGCGAGCAGGTCAACAACCCCACCACTGATCGAAAGAGAGCTGGACAATGTGAAATGTACCACCCAATCAGGGAATTGAACCTCAAATCTAGCAATGGTGAGTGCAACAGCCTAACCACTGGGCCACACACCTTCACATAAACCCAAGTGTTTTGCTCAAATACATGTGAAAACATATGGAGAAAGTTCTTTTCATCTTTCTCAATTTCAGACAAGACGAAAATAAGCGACAGCTACATAATGGTACCACCTCCTCTTAGAATAAAATATGCTGTATTTGTGTTGTGTTGTCTTTTATGAGCTGTGTGTGGCAGACTGACCAATGCACACTGGCTGCCACATGGCACCCCCTCTCCCACCACTCTAACTTGAATCAACTGGGGGTAAAAGAAACAGTTTCCTGTTGTCTTCATTGACCAAGTCAAGGACAACTTTAACAGAGTACGGCAAGCATTTGAAACAAATCCATGTTAATCTTAATATGCCCTTCACTTCTGACACCATAAAACTACTGTATTCTGAACAGAAATTTTTATAATTCCTCAAACTCGTCAATGAACCTTCTACAAAGTTGCTAAAGGGTAAAAAGGGTAAAGAACCCCTTTGGTCATGAATGACCATGGGGTTGCACCCAGAAAGTTCCCCTCTGAGGCACAAGCCAGGGTAACATTGTTGACAGAAGATCAGCAGTCACCCATGCATACCAATCACCTCTCTCCATGTTGTTATTGTTTGTTTCTTCTCAAGCCATGCCTGGCTCATAAGGGCCGGTTTCCTGGAGACGCTAGATGCAGGAGGAAAGAGTGAGAGAAAGTTGTGGTGAAAGAATCAGCAGAAGTTTGACATTACTTTCTGCCATAAACACACACATCGCCCAGTCTGAGATTCAAACCCACAATCCCTTGACTGCGAGTCCTTTGCTCTAACCACTAGGTCACATACCTCCACCCTCTCTCCATGTCACTAATGTAATGCAAGGGAAAGGCAAAGGCTGATACAGCTTGGCACCAGTGACATCACAACTCATTTCTATAGCTGAGTGAACTGGAGCAATGTGAAATAAAGTGTCTTGCTCAAGAACACAACACACAGCCCAGTCTGGGAATACCACTCACTATCACATGATAGTGAGCCCAATGCTCTCACCACTGACCTGCTATAAATAGCAGTCAAATACTACTCCCTCCCACCAAATTACACATGGTTGGAATGCTTATGATTATATAGGTCTGCTGGTCTGCTCGGTCAGGGTAGACCTGTGGTTAAACATGAGCAGCCTAAATTGCTAATTAGTTGTAGAAATGAGTTGTGATGTCACTGTTGTCAAGCTGTATTGGCCTTTGCTTTTCCTTTGGATAACATTGGTAACATAGAGAGGAGAGGTTGGTATGCATGGCTGACTGCTGGTCTTCCATAATCAACCTTGCCTGGACTTGTGTCTCGGAGAGTAACTATCTAGGTACTATCCCATGGTCATTGATGACCGAAGGGAGTCTTTACCTTTTTCCGGTACTATATTATATATATATATATATATATAGAAAAAAAGTCAAGGTAGAAAATGCTAAAATAATTTTATAAAAAACATTTCCGTACCGGTTTCAGTCACTGAGACCTTTCCAACTGTAAGTATGGAAAACAATTAAATTTTGGAAAAATTAAATAAAAAGTATTTTAAAAGAATATTTGCATAGTATTCAAATACAAGGGGCATTTTCCTTATTTCTGCCTGTCTCTGTCACTCTTGTGTATAAATAAAAGTATGTGTATTTTTTCAATGTTTACAAATAACATGGAAAAAAAAAAAAATAGTTACTAGAGCAGCAAAAATTCACACAAGTACCAAGGATGTAACAGCCTACTTAAATAGGTAGAAATTCCAGGTTTTGGTGAAATGTTTTAGAATAACATAGATAAATAGATAAATGGAGTTAAATGCAGGTGTTATTCAAATCTTTATACTTCCGACATATGTTTCGAAGAAAACATTGGTATTATTCCAGAAGGAATAAAATGATGTAAAACAATGCAATCTTCTCATCAGGGAATAAAAAAGAGAAACCAAACTCATCAATAAGACATTTTAACTGGTTAAAATATCTTATTGATGAGTTTTGTTTCTCTGATGATACCCCATACTTTGGGATGTCTTAGAAAAAGCTGTAAGACATTGAATTTTTTTCCAATAATAATAATAATGTATGACTTGAGATGTTTGGCATGCCTTAATGTTAGTTGTCCTCTTTAACAATTATATCTATCTATCTATCTATCTATATATATATATATATATATATATATATATATATATATATCGTCGTGGAACTCCGTCAGTTACGACGAGGGGATGCTAGTTGATCTGATCAATGAAACAGCCTGCTCGTGAAATTAACGTGCAAATGGCTGAGCGCTCCACAGACACATGTACCCTTAACAGTTCTCAAGTAGATTCAGCGTGACACAGTGTGCAATAAGGCTGACCCTTTGAAATACAGGTACAACAGAAACAGGAAGGAAGATTGAGAATAAGTTGTGGTGAAAGAGTACAGCAGGGTTCACCATCATCCCCTGCTGGAGCTTCGTGGAGCTTTAGGTGTTTTTGCTCAATGAACACTCACAATGCTTGATCTGGGAATCGAAACCACGATCCTATGACAGGGAGTCCACTGCCCTAACCACTGGACCTCCACGCACACACACACATATATATATACACAAACAAACATATATATGCATATATGAAAGAGTTCTTTCAGGTTCTGTCAACTAATAAAGCTTTGCTCTAATTAGTAGATTTGGTGGACAATGACTGAGACAAGTAAGAAATAAAAGATGAAGATAATGTACCATCTTTGTTGCATGACCGGTACACTACCCAAGCTATTGATTTCAATCTACAATGCTTTTGTAAGAAATAGCAGATGTCTCTTACTGTAACCTGTTGACCAGACTGCATTTCTAACAACTGGTATAAAACAGAATAAATCGATACTAATACACTAACTCATTATTTGATTTTGCGACAGTATTAGAGTTTGGTGGCTTGTACCAAGAGCGTCTCTGTTGTCCTGACAACTGCAACGGACTTGTGGATTGGTTTGGTAATGGAGCTGGACTAATAGGACTGATTTGCTGTAAGTATCCAGGGGAATGTTCAGGGTCTGTCCTTGGACTACTTTGAGAAGTGTTCTGACTGGTGTTTATCACAGTCTGGTTCATAAATTGGTTTACCTGCAAAGACAAGAATACAGTATCAATTAATGAGTTTATTTAACAATATTATATATTTAAGGTTAATTTCATTCAATCTTTTTAACATAGGTACACTAAATAAATATCACTTATGGATTCTCGAAACAATTATTTATCAAACCACTGACTATATCTGATGTCAGGGTAAAGACTCCCTTTGGTCATGACTGACCATGGGATTGCACCTAGAGAGTTTCCCTCTGAGGCACAAATCTAGGCAAGGTTGTTTATGGAAGACCATCATTCGCCCATGGATACCAGAATGCTGTCTCCATGCCACTGATGTTATCCAAGAGAAAGCAAAGGCCAATACAGGTTGGCACTAGTGACGTTGTAACTCATCTCTACAGATGAGTGAACTGGAGCAACGTGAAATAAAGTGTCTTGCTCAAGAACACAACACACAGCCCGGTCCAGGAATCAAACTCATTACCCCATGATTGTAAGCCTGAAGCTCTAACCATTGAGCCATGCACCTTCACTTTATGTCATCACTATTGTTTTAATGTTTGCTCTTCCATGGTTGGATGGATTTTCTGAGGTTGTGTTTTATGGTTGGATGTTCCTGCTACACGTGATCAACCTTTTTATCCACCTCTATTTCAATTCACATTCACATTGTTCTGTCTATGGAATTGAAACTTTAAGTGACGGGACATGCCAACAATGGTTTGGCCAGTTTTGCTTGGGAAAATTTTTCCTTGCAATCTGGATTATCAAGTTCTATCTTCTGGATTATCAAGTTCTGTCTCTGAAAACTGTAAATGAGGAAAATCCAAACCAAACTGAATGAGAATTAACAAAACAGTTCAATTCAAATCTCACTTTGATCACAAAACCCCTTCATGAACAAGAAAAATTGCCTAAATTTAGTCAGTGGGTCTTTCATCCTTTGATTGCTTCTCAGCTTAAGCCAAGAGTTGTCCTCTGATTGTTTTTGAAGAGTAGGCTTGCCACTAAAGCTCTCCTAGGAAGAATCATCACAAGTCATGAAAAGTGGGTTCTCTATAATTGTATCAAATGACAAAGGTTAGCAACCAATAAAAAAAGAGAACCTATCCCTAAACTAGAACTACACCCATAAGAAGTTATGCTGTAATTGGTGGGGTATGAAGAGTGTCATCTATCACGAAGCATTAACCCTTTTGATACCAACTCTGCTGGCTTCAAATGTCTTGTTAACAAAAGTTCTGAATTAAAATCTTCCACCAAACCTTAGTCACAATTTATGTTCCTAACACTAGCTGAATGATAACTAAGTTATTTTACTAAATTCTTTGTTATATTTAAAATTAATTGAAAGAAACACAGAGCATCTCAACAGAAATATGGTATCAAAAGGGTTAAACCAAAATTAAACAGTTAATGCAGAAAAGCATTGTCAATTGGAAGCATTACACAAAATCATGCAAAAAAAAGTATCCATCACTAGTCAATATTGTGAAGAGGTGTGGCTCTTACAAAATGATGCAAGACTATATATTGTCCAAATCACTCAATAATAGAATATAGCACTAAATATGGAAGTTTTACCTAGTCTTCCTTATTCTCCTGGCTTTGCTTTATCTCTCTTTTACTCTTTTACTTGTTTCAGTCATTTGACTGTGGCCATGCTGGAGCACCGCCTTTAGTCGAACAAATCGACCCCAGGACTTATTCTTTGTAAGCCTAGTACTTATTCTATCGGTCTCTTTTGCCGAACCGCTAAGTTACAGGGATGTAAACACACCAGCATCGGTTGTCAAACATATACACACATACATATATATATACGACGGGCTTCTTTCAGTTTCCGTCTACCAATTCCACTCACAAGGCTTTGGTCGGCCCGAGGCTATAGTAGAAGACACTTGCCCAAGGTGCCACGCAGTGGGACTGAACCCAAAACCATGTGGTTGGTAAGCAAGCTACTTACCACACAGCCACTCTTGCGCCTATATCTGACTATTATCTTTTCAGATCATTGGAACTCTTCATCATGGTAGGAAGGTTAAATGAGTGAGTGTCAGAGCTATGCCATCAAGGACTTCGAGTTCCTGGTAGGGTCACCCAAGGTGGACAGGTCTAATACCGGCTGTGCTAGGGCTTCAACCCGGCTAACTGGAGGGCAATGGTGAATTCCAGGCAGCATCTGTTCTGGAATCTGGTGGTGCTGGATTGTGTCTGTGGGCATCCTGTGGCAAGAAGGCGCAACATGAGGACGATTTACCACCGGTTGTGTATGGTAGATCACACATACAGATGGGAACTGTTTCCATAGACTCTGATCATCCCTTGAAAGTCCTATGAACTCACAATAGGGCCCACTTAACCACTCTCAAGGCTTTGGTTGGCCCATGACTATAGAGGAAGACACTTGCCCAAGGTGCCATGCAGTGGGACTGAACCTGGAACAACATGGTTGGGAAGCAAGCTTCTTACCACACAGCCTCTCCTGTGCCTGTAACAACTATGAATTTATAATAAAACATACACAAATCCTCTTGACATCTAATGGTTAGTATTTGCGAATATGCTGTGATATGCAAACTAATCTCAGCAAGAAAATATTATTTGTGGGTCAGCAAAATCTGAGGCTGAGACAACAAGTGCTAAACTTTAAAATAAGGGTTGATTTGGTTGACTGAAAGGTGCCTCAAAGGTGTGTCCCAGCATGGCCTCAGTCCAATGACTAAAATAAATAAAAGTTTAAAAAATAAAAAGATCCATTAATCCGAATACCAACTTTATATATATGGTCCTGTTGCCAGTTCTGTATATTGTCTGAGGTTTGGAATGATGCTTGTTGTTGTTGTGTCTGTTGTTGTTGCTGCTGCTGCTGCTGTTGAGTCTGTGGTTGTTGTTGCTGCTGTTGCTTTTGTGGTTGTTGCTGCTGCTGCTGCTGCTGTTGTTGTTGCAATTGCTGCTGTTGTTGTGGTGGTGGTGCTTGTTGTTTTTGCTGCGGCTGTTGTTGTTGTTGTTGTTGTTGTTGTTGTTTCTGTTGTGACTGTAAACGCTGCTGCTGCTGCTGCTGTTGCTGCAACTGTTGCACTTGCTGCACAGTAGTGTCAAACTGGAAATACTGTGGTTGTGTGCTCACACATTGTTGACTGTCCTCGGGAGTTACTGATGGGTTGTATGGTGGTGGAGCGTAATGAATACGACTTGTGTTGTTAGTATTATCATTAAAAATATCACTTCCTCTGTTGTTTCCTTGGAAATCCATAGACTGATTGGCTATTGAAGATACTGGTACATTACTTGTGCTCTGGGTTGAGACTGAACTTGAGGTGGTACTTGCATTAGCAATACCCGAACCTGCATTTCCACTGGCAACTGCAGGAGCACTTGCAGGATTGGCAGCTGCACTGCTGCTGCTGTTGTTAACATCGTGATTCTGTTTGTTGTGATGGTTTTCTAGATGGCGCCGTAATGACCGATTATCACAGTAACTTTTATCACACCCTTCAAAATGACATGCATAAGGTTTTTTAGCACGATGTGTAACCAAATGTCCGTTTCTGAAAGTAAATAAATAAATAATTAACTAATTAATTAAAAATGATATTTGTAACTAATCCAATCAAGCATAATGAGTTTACTTTGTTAACCCATTACCTACCAGTGATCTCATATGAGATCACTTAAAAATTACAAATTTCGTAATTATCTGTCAATATTTACACATATCTAACCTTTTTGCTATATCTACTAGGTATATTTCTCTGATATTCAAATGAGGTTTGCTAATTTTTCACCCAATATCTCGCTTATTTCTATTTAAAATGTTATTTTGAAATGTTATTTTGATCATTCCAGCGTGTTTCTAAGGCTGTTTGATGCTAGAAATCAAAGTTTCATAAAAAAAATTCCAGTTAATAGAATTATGGGAGGTAATGGGTTAAGGTAGCAATAATGGAATGAAATGATTTGGTGCAGACATTTCGGTACTGGCTATTTGGCACATTTGTTTTGACACCACATGTTTTTCTTTTTTGATCCAACTCATTTAGCATTTAAGGATTTGGTACTTGGAAATAACATTCTTGATTAATTTTTTGTTACTGAATTTTCCAAGGTATAAGATGCACTCTTGCATAAGACAAACCCTGCTTTATTGTAGAAAAAATAAACCATTCAGCATTAAAACTAGCCAGATCCAGCTCAAATATTTTGCCTGTTTTATGTTCAAACCAATGTGACACACTTATCCTACAGTGTCATTCTAAAAATATGCAATCACACCATCAAAATCTTGAAGTCATGTAGATTATGTTTTATTATTTCCAAACACATTAAGGCAGCGAGCTGGCAGAATTGCTAACATGCCAGGCAAAATGCTTAGCTGTATTTCGTCTGCTGCTATGTTCTGAGTTCAAAATCCACCGAGGTTGACTTTGCTTTTCATCCTTTCGGGGTCAATAAATTAAGTACCAGTTACACACTGGGTTCAATGTAATTGACTAGTCCCCTCCCCACAAATGAGGCCAGTAGAAAGGATTATTATTTCCAAACACATTGACAGAGCAACCTCAGTGCTAAAGGACTAACATATTTCACCATAAGCTAAGTAACTCATCCTTAATTCTGTAATATGATTGCATTAAATGCATGGCAATTTTTTGCCACAACCAAGAATTAGAAACCACCACCCCGACAAAAAACCCATCACTTATACATTGTCATATACAATATTCAACTTGATATCTTTGTTTAACAAAAGTAATAAGTGAAAGAGAAAGGTAACTCAAGTTCTTTGTATTATTGAGATTAATTGATTCATAATTAATTGGATATGAGCAATTATTTCTTACTCTGTTTAGAGCCACCATTTCTTATTTTCTCACTTTGTGACATTGTTACCTATGCTGTTTTTACTGAGCGTCACATCAAAATTTCATCCTCCGAATTGAAAGATCACAGTTCTAATATTACAGACATCATCATCATTTAACATCCATTGTCCATGTTGGCATGGGTTGGATGGTTTTACCAGAGCTGGCAATCTGGGGAGCTGCACCAGACTCCAATCTGATTTGGCATGGTTTCCGTGGCTGGATGCTCTTCCTAACACCAACCATTCCATAGAGTGTGCTGGGTGCTTTTACATGGCACTGCACAGGCTTTACTAGCAAAACCAACCAGCAGGAGACCCAGTGATAGATCATGAGCAAGATGGTTGGATAACATCCATGAGCTTGGTTGGTCACACTTGGAGATTCAGCCAGATTGATAAGAAACAGATGTTGCTGACCAAACCTGAGTGAAGGTGTGCTTGAGGACTTTGCCCTCACAACCCTCCCAGGAATAAGTGGACAAAGAAGATGAGATCACATCAAAATATGAGTTTAATATATTTTGTTGGAATCAGTTAAGAATCATGCTTATTGACACTTAGACTTCTATCTCAGAGTCCTTTATTCTGATGCCCTGATTATGTACCAAAGTGCTTGTCACTGTCAAGAGCACATCAGTGAGCGTCCACTTTTCCATGCTTGCATAAGTTAGATGGAATTTTGTTGAGGCAGATTTTCCACGACCAGATGCCCTTCCTGTTGCCAACCCTCATCTGTTTCTAAACAAGGCAATATTTCTCCATAACCAGATGTGGCTTAAAAAAAAACTGGAAATGAACATACATTGCTTCAAAAATGGTGATGCATGCTTAACAACCATCATGTGATGTCAAGATAAGAGTATACATAGAGCATACACACACATTCACATGATGGGCTTCTTTCAGTTTCCATCATCCAAATGCACTCTTTAGTTGACTTAGGGTTATAATAGAAGACACTTCCTCAAAGTGACAAATAGTGGGACTGAACCAGATACTACATGGTTGGAAAGCAAGTTTTTAAATTCACAGCTATGCATACACACAGCAATCAAAATATTTGCTGTAGATATTCTTTTTAACGACAGTTTCACTTGGCTCTATATGATTTATGGCTCATGTTATCAGCTGTGACAAGCATCTGATGACACAGCATGAAACTTGTTTTCCAACCATGCTGTCTCAAGTTCAATCTCATCGTATGATATTTTGGGCAAGTGTCTTTTACTATGGCCCCAGGCAGACCAAAGTCTTGTGGGCAAGCAAATTTGGGAGGCAGAAACTGGAAGAAGCCCATAATTATTATCGTCATTTAGTGTCTATGTTCTATGCTGGCATGGGTTAGACTGTTTGACTGGAACTAGTAAGCTGCACTAGGTCCCAGTTTGATTTGACAAGATTTCTATGGCTGGATTCCCTTCCTAATAGCAACCACTACAAGAGTGTAATAGGTGCATTTTACGTGCCATTTACATGACACTAGCAATATATATGAGTGTGTGTGGGGGTATTTATGTGCATCCTTGTTAACAGTAATCATAATAGTGAGGTGGTTCATTTTCAATCTTCAGAAAACATATCCAGCCACAGGGAAATATCACTTTGCTTAAAAATAGATGAGGGCTGCCAACAAGAAATATATCCAGATGAAAAATTCACTACAACAAATTCCATCTGACCCATGCAAGCATGGAAAAGTGGATTTTAAAATGATGATGATGAATGTATATCTAAATAAGAATCAAGACAACCTGATTCTACAGTGACAGTTGGAATATTTTGCCTCTTATCCTACAACAAAGGACAAAGTCATATATCATATACGTAGGTGAAAATCTTTTCTCGTTAATATTGCTGAAGCTGCAGGACTTCAGTATCCTTGTACCTCTCATCTGTTTTTCCCTGTACTTAATTTTATTCTCCTTCTTTAAAATGTGTTTATTCCACTTGTCTGGTATGGGGCAGAAATTTGGACAATGACAGAGTAATGGAAAAGAAGTCAGAATAGCAAACGCTGCAATACTAGAAAAACTGAAAGTCTGAAGATACCTATTATAGAGAATCAAAGCAACAAAGCAATCACATTTTGAGAATATAATGAGTTAAGATTCATTGCCAAAGATCATTCTGGTAGGAAGTATGAAGGGAAAGAGCAAGAAGCCCATTAAAGACTGATGATATAAAAAAAATAAAAGGCGTGGTAAACCGACCCCCAGATACAGGGAAGATACCCAACTTGTGGTTGATGATGATATGCACTTTGTTGTAAATTAAGAGGCAAACACTTTACAAATAAGTAATGTAGAATCAAGTATTCTGTTCAAAAGAAATAAGCTGCTGTAGTTTGGGATTACATGATACATAAGCTGTTGGCTGACTGTGCATCTTTTGAGCCATCCTGATTCAGAAATTAAGTTGTAGAGTTAAACATGTTGATATGGTTGCAGTGTGGAAAGCATATATCAGCCATTCAGAAATACACAAAGATGTGTTAACTTTACTTAATCAAACAGTGTCAAAATTTTTGTCACTTGAAACTGTGAAACTGGTCACTCAAGACAAAAATAAATATTTAAGTACAGCTAACAGTTTTTGTGGGTTTCTGAATGACCAACACGTGTCTTCCATACTGTAATAATTCTCGTTTCAAAACAGTTTTAGATGAAATTGCTTCCCCATATATAAATAGGATTGTATTTAATTAATTCAATAATGGGATAAAAATCTTGTACAAGAATTTTATCAGGAAGCTAGTGTGTAAAAAATTCATAAGGGAAAAAAACCCATCATTTTTTTTATTCCCAAGAATATAATTATATAGTTGAGTTCTTTTTTTAAAAGTTGCTTTTTCCTCGAATTCGGTAATAATGTGTTTATTTTGGAAGTCTAGTGTGTGGCATTATTCTGTAGTAATGCCCTTATATAAATATAAATCGGATTGTATGTAGTGGAAATTATAGGTTATGCTGACCTATATATATAAAAAAGAAATTTGAAATATCAATTGTTGAAAAAAAAAAATTTATGTATGGATTTTAATATGAATTCGTTTCAATGCAATCCTTATATATAGGATTCATATACTTAGTATTTTGTATCTTTTTTAAATAAGGAAAATAAATGCAGAAATCAGCAAAGAAACAGAAAGAAAGAAAAATGCATTTTTAAACATAAATTATATTTAAAAAACAATTTTGCATATAGAGAACTCTTGCATATTTCGGTTAGATTAAAATCTAATCAAAATAAATACACATCTGTGAGAAAGTGAAATGGTAAAACTTAACCAAAAAACAAAATATTCACATGCATGTAAAATATGCAACACTAAAAAATTAGAAAGTATACTTTATTACTTCCCTTTAGCTAACTCTTTAAAACATTAAAAAAAAAATGTAACTCAACTGAAATAGTGAATGTGTGGTTAAAGTGGAAATTAAGTGTGCAAGCGTACTTTTTAATGCACGTAAATTTAGCCTTAGTTAATAAGTAAGCTCAACAGTTTAACCACAAACTCCTTTTGTATAATGGACTGGAGAGCAACGAAACTTGTCAGGTTTTGCCTGGTTTTTGCCAATTTATTAAAAGTGTCTACTTATTTAATACCAAGTGCTGTTGCGTATCAAAGCCTCATGGCCACTACTGTCCATTTAAGCGAGAGGAGAGATAGAGCCCAAGTGTTATCCTTTTGCTGGCAACTTGTCCAGTCTTTGCTTGGCTGCCTTGAGCTGCTGACCCTTATCTCTTCCCTGGCCCACTCTTTCACTTCCCCCAAACTGTTGAAATGTAAGCAGCTGTTAATGTGTCTATAGTCACTGCACTGTCATATATATGGCGCTATTGAAATACAATAGAAACATGTACATGTAGCAACATGGACAGCAAGAAGAACCAGAATTCATGGTGGTTACCTGATGCCATGTGTTTTTCTACATCAATGATACATGTATTAATAAAAGTTATACAACATGAAAAAGCCCCATCTGTCTCAGCAAAAACAAGACCCTGTAAGCCTTACCCCACAACAGCCATCCTTGACTGTGTTACTACTCTTATTCAAGTGCCATTAACGACAACCTTTATTGCCAATGCATCACACTGTATCCCTATTACTGTACCTTCCCACTACCAACTCCTCTTCCCTGACTCACTCCTATTTTCTTCACTGCCTCTTCCTCAATCCCCATCTCTAATCATCTGTCACACCTTTTTCACACACTCACCACCACTCTGTTCCTATATCCTACCTCTGTCTCTCAATATGGAAAAAGGAATTTTAAATAATGATGATGTAAGTCTTATACTAATTAAAATAATCAGAAAAAAACAAAACAAAACCAAGCAACCACAATAAAAAAATAGCTGGGGATGGAAAATACTTACAAATGATCTTGTCTTTTAAAAGCTTTAGAACATATGTGGCAGACATATTTCCTTTCATCACTGTGGGTGAGCTTGTGTTTTGCCAAGGCACTGGGGTTGTT
Source organism: Octopus bimaculoides (assembly GCF_046866305.1). NCBI lineage: Eukaryota > Metazoa > Mollusca > Cephalopoda > Octopoda > Octopodidae > Octopus > Octopus bimaculoides. The sequence continues at coordinate 8,055,914 of NC_142944.1, forward strand.
GAGGGTTTTGGCACAAACTTGACACTGAACAGCTTGGCGTGATATAACGGTTTGCCCTTTGGGCATCCGAATCTTACCTCTAGCTGCGGTAGTAGCTCCAGCACCACGGAGAGATGCAGATTCAGCAGGAACACGATTCCCACCTGTTAAAAAAAAAGGAGACAGAAATATATATATAAAAATTAGCAAAATTAAGGTACAAGTTCATTTACTATTATTTTTAGGTACCATTGCATGGCACCTTGGACAAGTGCCTTCTATTATAAACTTGGGCCTACTAAAGTCTTGTGAAATGAAAACTGAAAGAAACCTGTCATATATATATATATATATATATATATATATATATATATATATATACATACGTATATATATATATATATATATATATATATATATATATATATATATATATATATATATATATATATATATATATATATATGTACATATAGGTGTGCCTGAGTGGTAAGAAGCTAGCTTCTCAATCACATGGTTCCAGGTTCAATTCCACTGTGTGGCACCTTGGGCATATGTTTTCTACTGTAACCTCAGGCCAACCAAAGCCTTGAGTGGATTTGGTAGATGGAAAATGAAAGAAGCCTGCCATGTGTGTGTGTGTGTGTGTGTGTGTGTGTGTGTGTGTGTGTTTATGTCCTTGTAACTTAAATGGTTTGGCAAAAGAGACTGATAGAATAAATACTAGGCTAAGAAAAAAAAAAGAAGTTGATTTGTTTCACAAAAACCCTTCAAGACAATGCACCAGTATGGCTGCCGCCATATGACTGCAACAAGTAAAAGATAAAGATAGAAGATGTATGCAGTGTTAATAAGAAAATTGCATCAATCCCTAATATATCACAGACTTAAGAGGAATTATAAGCTAAGCTGAAGCTGTAAACATTTGAATTCAGAACAATACGGCTTCAAATATTTTGTCAGGGGTGGAATACCACATCATAGGTTCAAGGCCAGAAATCTAGTGGGGAGTTTATTTATCAACCTGTACTCCCAGAAGGATGTAAAAGCCAAGTTGACTTTAGTTGGATTTGAACTCAGAATACAAAGAGCTGGAACTAAATAATCCTTTCTACTATAGGCACAAAGCCTGACATTTTGTGGGAGGAAGTAGTTGATTACATTGACCCCTAGTATTTGACTAGTACTTATTTAAAGTTGACCAGGGCAGAATTTGAACTCAGAACCTAAAGCCAGAAGAAATGTCATGAAGCATTTTGTTCAGCATGCTAAAAATTTTGTCAGCTCACCACCATGTTGGAACCAAATGATGAAAACCATTTTATCTGATTTGTAAATTTCACAACGAGAGATATTCACCAACAGTACTTTGGAGTAAAGATTATTTGCCAACATAACATGGCAGTCCTGGTTTAGGACGAATGTTGGTGTAATTTAGCCCCAGAAGACATTGTCTCCAGTTGGCTATACAACACAATGTGTCTTTATATTTTCAAATATTTCGAATAGTAATTTTTTAATTTATAGATCAGTGACTAATTGTCACTTTGAAAACTATATACTTTGAATGGGAATTTGGCAGCGCCATCTCTAACCAAACAATTATTCTGTACTGATGAAGGGAAATAACCCAGGAATCGCGATACACAGATATTGTTTTGAGCTGAGTGGGGGTGCTAGATTCCTTTGTTCAAAAATATAAGGGCACAGATCATGTTGTATAGCCAGTTAGAGACGATGTCTCCTGGGGCTAAATTACAGCAACATTCGTACTAAACCAGGACTGCCATGTTATGTTGGCAAACAATCTTTACTCTATTTTATCTGATACTTTAATAACACTACCAGCTCAATGCTTTTATAGATGATGATGATAATGGTGGTAGTGATGGTGATTTCATTTGTTTGTCATTAAGACAAAAAAAGGGGAACATTCAGTCGCAGATAAATAATTATACAGTTTCTAATAATCTTATTGGCACAAACAGGAAAGAAAGAAAGAAAGACAGATAGATAGGTTGGGAGAGATAGACAAATAGACAAACAAATAGAGAGAGAGAGAGAGAGATTTAATAAAAATTCAAACCCAGGTAAATCAATAACATCTGAACATAAAAAAAATTTATTTGATTAGCTGGTGACCCCACCCTTTAAAAAAACAAAAAAACCTTTATAATTTGATATAATTACATGAACATTTATTGATTCTTCATCATTAGAGCCCTCATTGACAATATTAATAGTTCTGTCAAATTTGAGTATTTCTAAGCTAAATACTGGGTGATGACATAATTGAATACATAAAGGGTTTATCAATGAAGCTCCAAACTATGGGTGATTATAAGCACCAAAAAACATAACATTCTTCTATTATTTTTCATGATTATCCTATGGTGTTTCTAAGGCCATCATACTAAAAGGGTTAAATGCCAAAACCCAAAGAACTAAATAACTTAAATATTGAAGAAAAAACAGTTTTAAACACATTTTCAGAAAAAAAAAAAAAAAAAAATTGAAAACTCAATTTGTAAAGAATTTGTTTAAATACAAAGTCAGTAATTTTAGGGGATGAAGGGAGTCAGTTGATTTAATTGACCCCAATACTTGGGTTCATACTTTCCATTACTGACCCTAGAGAGAGACAAGAGGCAAAGTTGATCTCAACAGGATTTTTGACTGAGTATAAATACTGCAAAGCATTTTCTCTGGCATTAAATGAATTTTATTTTATGGGTCAGAATGACACATTAATATTTATACCACATAGCATGTTTTTTTTTTTAAGGACTGAGAATTTTGTGCATTGGAACTTATCAATTCCAATTAATAATGAGTAAATATATATATATATATATATATATATATATATATATATATATATATATATATATATATATATATAGCAATAAGAAAATGGAGGGGAAAAGATGGTATTCATCAACCTGCAGACATTGTATAGTGTCAATTTACTTGTTTATTTGTCTACTAAAAGGACAATAATAATAATATACAAACACATGTAACATATTATGTCATGCAATGAAAAAACACTAGTGTAATAATAATTGGGCATTCTTCCAGCAGTATATTGGATAGATATTAGATAGTATAGATAGGGGTTGGATTCACAACCCCTAACTTTCTTCGATATATATATATATTCACTAATAATTCAAGTTCTATTTTCCAGTTTGTATTACAAACCTATTTATACCATATAGAATTTTAAATAATTTTCTAATCGAGCTGAGAGTTTTCTGAGTTCTGATCCACAAAACTTTTGGTTAGTCACTCTGTAACTTCTGTCGATTAAAAATAAACTCATGTTTTGAGTTATATTATCATCCATGTATTGCCAAAGCTATACCATCTAACAATAATCCCCAAATTTTTACACTACCAAGAACTCCATTTTACTCAAATGAATTTTTCCATGGACCTCAGGCTTTCGAAAGGTCTCCTCTCTCTCTCCTCAATAAACTGATTTTATTAACTTACAACTAACTTGTTTTCCCAGTTTCAACTCAAAGATATATGTAATTGAATAATAATGGTTTCAAATTTTGGCACAGTGCCAGCAGTTTTTGAGGGGAGGGGGGATAGTTGATTACATCAACCCCAGTACTCAACTAGCTGTTATTTTATAGCCCCCTTCCCCCAAAGGATGAAAGGCAAAGTCAACCCTAGTGGAATTTGAGGTCTGGACATAAAGATGAATAAAATACTGCTAAGCATTTTGTATGATGTGCCAATGGTTCTGCCAGCTCTCTGCCTTATGTAACTAAATATGTAAAAAGGTGAAGGGTAACGACCCTCCTCCAATCATGAATAACCATGAGACTGGATCTAGAAAGTTCTCCTCTGATGTACAAGTCCAGCAAGGTTGGTTATGTAAGACCAACAGTCGTCCATGCATACCAGCCTTCTTCTCTCCATGTTGCTGATGTTATCTAAAGGAAAGGGAAAGGGACCGATACAGCTTGGCACCAGTGATGTGAAATAAAGTGTCTTGTCAAGAACACAACACACAGCCCGGTCTGGGAATTGAACTCACTGACCGGCGCTCTAACCACTGTGCCTTCACATACTGAATATGCATCTGAATAATTATATATAATATATCCTTGACTTGGAAAAAGATGCGTGGCGTTTGATCATATAATAATATAAATAATATATAAATATATGCATATATCCATACATATATGTACATACCTACATCTATATGTATACATACATGCATATATGGGTATAGGACATCAAAAAAACATTAAACACAATGAGAAACGAGACATGCAACATAAAGAGTATACCTCTTCGTCAGTTGTCTCTGTTCCATCTACTCCGCGTTTCGAAGGCAAGGACAATACGTGATTTCGTTGGAACAGTCCTTCTTGCAAAGCAAATTAAATAAAATTTGGAATTTTTTGCGGAGGGTGAAAGTGTTAACTAGAACAACACAGTGAGAACAAGACAGTAAAAACAAACAGTGAGGGCTTTGCTTGTTTCAATCACTGAACTGTGGCCACACTAGGGTAGTGATTTTAGTGTTTGAGAAGCAATCATTTTACCACAAAGACACAGCCATTTAAAATTTGGCAAACAATTCCAGGATCTACCGAGTAGTAGTGAGGCCCAGTAATTTTTTTTTTTTTATGTATAGAATTTGTATGTTCTTACTGTTGAAAGGGAACAAGACTGGCATATCTCCATCAGAGGATGCTTTCGAGTTCTTTGTTTATATACGGTTTACCACTTTATATGGCACTAGCACATACAGAATAACTGGCCTTTCTTTTCAGAGCCCCAAGATACTTCAGCTCCCATTAACTATTGACCCTCCACATATGTCAGGTGAAGCTTACAATGGTATATTGCTCTCACAGCCATGACAGTGATGATGATGATGCTGCTGCACACACACACACACACACACAGATACTTTAGACAGTACCTCCCTGTGCTGGAATGGACTCTGCCCAAGGGTAGGATAAAGAAAAAAATAAAATAAAATGAAAGCACCAGTAGAGGGCTGTGGATTGGTAGAGCATTGGACAGACATTTTGAGTTTATCTTTAACAACACCACTTCCAAGTTGTATCAGTTGCTGAAAACTAACTTCACCAAGATTAGTCTCCAAGAGACCGATATCAGTTATAGATGCATCACTTTCTTACTCATGAAAACCATGAAGAATTTGAACACGTTTACTTTCTTATCCCATTCAGTTACTGGACTGTAGGCATGCTTGTACACTGCCTTCAATGGCTTTACTTGGTCACATTAATCTGACCCTAATATTTATTTAATATCAACTGCTGTTTAAAGTAGAAAACTGGCAGAAACGTTAGCACGCTGGGGGAAATGCTTAGCGGTATTTCGTCTGTCTTACGTTCTGAGTTCAAATTCCGCCGAGGTTGACTTTGCTTTTCATTCTTTCGGGGTCGATAAATTATGTACCAGAAGCGTATGGGGATAGAGAGAGAGAGAGAAGACAAGAAAATGGAGAGGAGAAAGGGAATTTTTAGAAGTCCTTGGAAAACACATGAAATGTTGGCAGTTAAGCATTAGAAAAGATTCCATGACTACTTTCAGAAATGAACCAATAATTTTATAATTCTTATTTAGCAATTTGATGTTTAATGTTTAGGATATAATCCAGAGGCTAGCAATTTTATCTGAAAGTTTTCCTGATGTTGAAAGTAAGAAGATGGATTTCAGCAATTTAGCTGAACCAGTGTAAAGAAGGAAGTAATCAAATGAGTTTTTCAAAACCACGTTTTCGTGCGGGTGACACGTAAAAGCACCCACTACACTCAGAGTGGTTGGCGTTAGGAAGGGCATCCAGCTGTAGAAACTCTGCCAAATTAGATTGGAGCCTGGTGTTGCCATCCGGTTTCACCAGTCCTCAGTCAAATCGTCCAACCCATGCTAGCATGGAAAGCGGACATTAAACGATGATGATGATGATGATGAACTGTTGTGGAAGAAAGGAAGAAACATTCAGAAATCCTCATTAATAGTAATTTTAATATATTGGTCAAAGGCAAACAAAATCTTGTAAGTGGATTTGGTAGATGGAAACTGAAAGAAGCTCATCATCATCATCATCGTTTAACGTCCGCTTTCCATGCTAGCATGGGTTGGACAATTTGACTGAGGACTGGTGAACAAGATGGCTGCACCAGGCTCCAATCTGATTTGGCAGAGTTTCTACAGCTGGATGCCCTTCCTAATGCCAACCACTCCGAGAGTGTGCGCATATACTCTCATTCTAGCACACTTACCTACTCATCTACCTTTTCTGCCCCTCTATCTTATTGTCTTTCACATTTCTTTTGTACCTTCATCTCACATCTCTCTCTGAATAAAAGCTGAAGAGGTGAATACAAGATATGTAAGTCACCTCTTCAGCAAGACATCAACTTTTATCCCACTATCTTTGTTTCTTACCCCCCCCCCCCCCGTTCTATACCCCACTCAGTTAAGGTGTCTATTCTTGAGAGTATTTATTTGGTGAACCCACCAGTTCCAGTGGCACAAAATAAAGTACCCAGCTCACTCTGTTAAGTGGATGGCATTAAGAAGGGTATCCAACTGTAGAAACCATGACAAAGCAGACACTGGGGCTCAGTGCAGCATTCTCACATGTCAATTCATGTTGAAATGGCTATTCATGCCAGGATGGAAAAAGCGATGTTAAATTAAGATAATGTATGTGTGTGTGCGTGCTTGTTTGCACTCTGCCTTGACATCGTGTGATAGTTGTAAAACAAGCAACACCTTCATACAAGCAGTGTCTTCTGTTGTCAATCTTCCATGAAAAACATATCAAACCCTTGGGAGATATTATCTTGCTTGGAAACAGGTGAAGATTGGCAACAGGAAGGGCATCCAGTCATAGAAAAATCTGCCTCAACAAATTCTGTCTGACCCATGCAAGTATGAAAAAGTGGAAATTAAATGAAGACAATTGAATGTTGAAGCAGTAAAAATAAATTTCTATAAAAAAATATTTTGCTCCCAGTTGTTTTAACTACTAACACCACTAATACTGAGAGAGAGAGAGAGAGAGAGCGAGAGAGAGAAAGAGAGCAAGAGAGGGAGGGAGGGAGGGAGGGAGGAGATAATCTCCAAAAGTCAGAATGAAACAATAATCACCCCTTTTATAGCTTTAACTGTTACACATCTGTGCATTCTTCAAACATTGAAACTTTTTGTTTAATGTAAATGAAAAGAAGCAGCAGCTCAAATAATGACTTGAGAAAATATTTCATTTAATAAAGTAAATTAAAGTGAACAAATTAAATTACAGATATTCAAAATTATAAACTATATATATATATATATATATCCATGGAAAGGGGGCTTCTCATGTTCATCTTGGCTGCACGTGTATAATCAGAACAATTCAGCACTGAATAAATTCCGGATTAATTTTTAAATAAAATATAAGGATAACATCTATAGACGATTTACCTAGTAGCCAGCGTGGAAAACCAATTGAGGAAAAAATGAATACAAAGTATATAATTTTTTTCCTTAAATATAAAATACCTTATTATATTAAGGGCTATTACTATGAGTAACACCTCACGCTGTAATGATGCCTGTGTATATTTATTGAGGTAGTTTGACTTCAGATTTCCTTTACAGCGTGAGGCCTTATTTAATAGTAATAGCTCTTGATATAATTTGATATATATATATATATATATATATATATATATATATATATATATATATATATATAATCTACTAAGAGCACCATCCGAATGTGATCGCTGCCAGAGCAGCTAACTGGCTTCCGTGCCGGTGGCATGTAAAAAGCACCATTTGAATGTGATCGTTACCAACATCACCTTACTGGCACATGTGCCAGTGGTACATGAAAAATCATTTGAGTGAGGTCGTTGCCAGTGCCAGTGGACTGGCTCCTGTGCAGGTGGCACATAAAAGCACCCACTACACTCTCGGAGTGGTTGGCATTAGGAAGGGCATCCAGCTGTAGAAACTCTGGCAGATCAGATTGGAGCCTGGTGCAGCCATCTGGTTCACCAGCCCTCAGTCAAATCGTCCAACCCATACTAGCATGGAAAGCAAACGTTAAACGATGATGATGATATATATATATCACTGAGGCGATGACTACTGACCGAGACCTTTGGAAATGTGCTGTGCGTGAGAAGACCCGGCAAGCCAAGTAAGATCGTTGCCAGTGCCCCTGGACTGGTTCTTGTGTGGGTGGCACATGAGATGCACCATTTTGAGCGTGGCCGTTGCCAGTACCGCCTGACTGGCTCCCGTAGGATTTTCGAGCGAGATCGTTGCCAGTGCCCCTAGACTGGCTCTTGTGCGGGTGGCACATAAAAGACACCATTTCGAGATGTGCCGTTTTCGTGCGGGTGACACGTAAAAGCACCCACTACACTCTCTGAGTGGTTGGCGTTAGGAAGGGCATCCAGCTGTAGAAACTGCCAAATTAGACTGGAGCCTGGTGTTGCCATCCGGTTTCACCAGTCCTCAGTCAAATCGTCCAACCCATGCTAGCATGGAAAGCGGACGTTAAACGATGATGATGATGATGATGATGATGATATATATACTTTATTTAAAAGCAGCAGAAATATAACAAAAAAACTGTTACTCTGAGTTTCACGTACAAAACTGTCCGATGAATGGGAACGTGAAACTCAGAGTAACGGTTTTTTTGTTATATTTCTGCTGCTTTTAAATAAAGCATATTACTCTACCTCTACCTTGTTGCACATTTCATGTGCTTACTCCGGTATATATATATATATATATATATATATCTGTCATGTGTTTGATTTTAGACTGCGTCTGGTGATGAGGCCCTGGTTCAGGAGGTCTAGCTTTTTAAGGAGTGTGCAACCATTTCTTTACCCATGTGTTAAAGAAAACAGAAAAGACCTGCATACGGTGCTGTTAACGGAGGTTTAACAACATTGTTGCGCACAAAAACGTGAGTCCAAGCAGTAAAGCTTCCTTCAAGGTAGAACTAGAAATGCAATTGTCAAGTAGGTAAGAGGTTTTAAACAGGAGCGATATATTCAAAATTGGTAAAACTAAAAATTGTCGAGGATGAACTAAATTTATTATTGTTACTGAATATGTTAGTGTTATTTAATTTCTGAACGGTTTTGCTGCCGTTTGTTTATGTAGTTTGATTTCTTTATCCATCAGTTTCTACGAAGATAGAGACACAAGTAAAATTAATAATAGAGAAACAAAAATAAAACTTTGGAAACAGCAATGCTGCCATAACTTACATCTCAAAGGGAGATAATCAGAGGAGTAAAGTAAATATAACAAATAATCCAGAATCCTTGTCCAGTGCCAGACCAATCCCCAAATCTATTTATTTTGCGTCAGTCACAAGGCCAAACATCCCTGAAAGTTTCATCCAAATTCATCTAGTGGTTCTTGAGATATTTTGTCCACGGACAAGCAAACAAACACGACTGAAACAATACCTCTGCCTTCACTAAGGTAAAGGTAATAATAACAATAATTCGTTCGTTTTATTGGCCACAAGGGCTAATATCAATTAAAAACATATAAGGACAAAGACAGGACGAAGGTTGCAAAAGGTTTTGTCCGAAAAGGTAGGAAAGTTCGTCTAAACAGAGGAAGAAAACGGAGAAAGATATAATAAATAAATAGATAAATAAATAAGTAGAAACCCCCGAAGGGGGAGGCGCTTCGAAAAAGGAAAGGTTACACGTGGAAAAACCCATAAAACCACGGGAGCCTGGTCAGAAAAAAATAAGAAAGGGGTATAGAGCCCTTTCTCCTTTTACATTACCCCCCCCTTTTTTTCTTTCTTTTATAATTGGTCCGTTTATACTGGCCATTCTTATGTTTTCTACTAAAGGCACAAGGCCTGAAATTTTGGGATAGGGGACTAGTTGGTTACATTGACCCCAGTGTTCAACTGGTACTTAATTCATCGACCTTGGCAAAATTTGAAATCAGAATGTGAGGATAGACAGAATACCATTAAGAATTTTGCTAGTGACTCTGCTAGCTCACTGCCTTCTAATAACCCAAATTTATAGTATGTAGCCTTTCTAGACTTCAATTTTCCAATTTCAACCTTGAAACCAATTTCAAGATATACAAGGGTTGGACAAAATAATGGAAACACCTAGCATCATAATTTTGAAATATCTATAAAACCATCAAAAGCTTGTTTACTTTTATGTTTTTTGATTTATTATTAGTGTTGCTTAATATGCTTTGCTAAAATTGCTGTTTCTTTTCAGATATCATCAGAAAAAGGTAATTCAAATTCATTAAAATGACAGATCTATTGGACTTTCAAAGAGGTCAAATTGTTGGTGCTTGTACGGCAGGCGCTAACGTAACGAAAACAGCCAAAATGTTTGGTGTATGAAGAAGTACTTTGAGGAAGAGGGAAAAATCTCTTCGTTGAAACAAAGCTCCAGAAGAAAACCAAGGCTTTCAGATAGGGACTGTCAGACTCTTACGTGAATTGTTAGAAAGGATCATGAAAGTACAGCTCCCAAAATTACTGCAGAGCTTAATGACCACCTCAAGAACCCAGTTTCCACAAAAACAGGAGCAGCACAAAGCTGAATTTCATGGGAGGATTGCAATCAGAAAACCACTACTTTCAAAAACAAACGTTGCAAAGCGTTTAGAATGGAGTAAAAACCTACAGAATTGGTCCCTAGAGCAGTGGAAGGATGTTATTTTCTCAGACAAGTCATCCTTTACACTATTTCTGACCACTGGCTGAGTATACGTGTGAAGAAAGCCAAAAGAAGCATTTGACCCAGACTGCCTTCTTCCAACTGTTAAACATGGAGAAGGATCTGTGATGATCCACCAACTCAATGGCTTCCCTTCGTGGCAGAATTGATAGTCAACTATTTAAGAATTTTATCTTATCAAATTCATCCTATGGTTGCAGAAATGTTTCCGGAAGGAAACGCAATCTTTCAGGATGATAATGCACCAATTCACACAGCTAAAGTTTTACTGAATGGCACGAGGAACATTCTAGTGAAGTTGAACATCATATTTGGCCACCACAGTCCCAAAATCTTGATATTATTGAACATTTATGGTGCATTTTAGAAAAACAAGTAAGGAGTTGATATCCTCCACCATCATCACTACAAGAACTGGAGATTGTTTTAGCTGAAGAAGGGACAAAAATTCCTTTGGAAACAATTCAAACTATAATTATTGCCAAAGGCGGTCCTACCCCATGTTAAAATAAATTTGTTTGAAATTTTAAGGTGTTTCCATTATTTTGTCCAACCCCTGTACCTTTACTTTTTCTAGTCATGACAAATTATCACCACCATCATTAACATTCAACGTCCGTTTTCCATGGCATGGGTTCGACGGCTTGACAAGAGCCACACCAAATTCCATAGTCTCTTTTGGTGTGGTTTCTACACCTCGATGCACTTCCTAACACCAACAATTTTACAGTGTACAGGGTGCTTTTTACATGGCACCTTTGCATTAGGATCCCAATTTTATTGCGGTGACCACTGTTCTGAGATTGGCCTTCAATACATCGCCTCACGTCGTCTTGGCCCTCTCTCTTCCCACACATCTCTTGGAGAACAAAAAATTTTCTTTATACTAAACCCGAACAGAATAGAAGGATCCTTTTTTCTTAATAAAACAAAAAACAAAAAAATATATACACACACACACATACACCACATATACATATATATATATATATATATATATATATATATATATATACATATTGCAAGGGAGCTCACTTGAGTGTTCAAAATAGAGTTCTTTCCCTTGACACATCTAACGCAACACACATTTACAACGATCTCCGCTGACACTTCCACAAACATTACACATTTGTAAACAATGCTGACTGACTTACTGCTGACATTCGCTTCGATGCCTTGGTGGGAAATCAGAGCATTAAACACAATAAAAACAAACTTTATCCTAATTGGATAATTTGGCCCAAAGTGTACCGAAACGAGATGGTCAAGGGTGGAATGCATTTCGTTATGTTGATCTGAAGTGCGTGCATATAATGTGTGGGTGACAAAACGACGATGACAACTGAATGCATTAACCTCGGCTGAATATGGCTCTTGAAGCTGAGAGAAAATATCTCAGGGAAGCTGTCTTTATTTTAAATATAAACACAATAGGGTTAAACATATGTAAGACAAAAAGAAAATGTCAATAAACTGTGAAATTATACAAGCAATTAGAATATAAAAACACCCTGTAGAACTCTGTTAAACTGAAGAGTGTTGTGAAGATTTAAAAGAAGACACATTTAACTTAACGAGTTTTAAACATTTTAAGCTTATCCGACATCAAGAATTACTTGGATGCAAACTCTATTTTATTTTTGCATTTGTTCTAATTTTAGCAATCTTTAGGTACTTGGTAGTGGTGGCGGGACAATCAATTACATCAACTCTAATACTTGACTGGCGCTTATCCCTGAAAGGATAAAAGGTAAACTGACCAAAAGAAATACCGCTAAACATTTTTACCGATGTGTAATGATTCTAGCAGCTTGTCGTTCGTTTGTCTATTCATTAACCCTTTAGTATTTAGATTACCTTATCAAACGTAATGCTAATTTATTAACATTGTTTTCAATTAATCAAGGATTATCTTGTAGCTTTAGGGTAGGTGTGAGTGACCAGATCTGTCCTGTTTGGACACAAACCAAGTAGAACATCTGGGCGTGATAGAGCCGGTTTAAATGCTACAGAATTAATAAAGAGTGGGGAATCCTCGAAATTTCTCTAATGTGCTTTTTGTAGAGTTGAGAGAAGTCGTCGGCACTGGTACTTGTCAGTCTAAGGACCAATATTCTACATCAGTATTTCTTACAGGAGGGAAAGGGCTCCTATGAAGATTGAAAAGGACAAATTACCATGTTCAGGTGGTTTTAGAAATGTTCAAGCTTGTCAAACATTTTGGCAAAGAAAGAGGAATTAAATAGATGCAAAATCGATTTTGCAATTTCAACGCGCGCGCACGCGAGAGAGAGAGAGAGAGAGAGAAGTAAGATTAAACAACAAGCGAGATAACTCCAAAGAGAAAGCCGGAATTTTTAGACAGAACCCGGGTAACGTTTTTTTTCGAAAAGTGGGTCGCATGAAACATGGTTCATACTTAGGCACTATTAAAAAAGGTTAAGGGTAATTTTATTTCTTTGTTGGCCGTGCCGTGTAGAAGGTTCCGTGGACCACAGATTGTTCATGAGTGTTTTAGACTATGCAGATTCTTCAGTGAAACATATTCTACGATGTTGATAAGATTCACAGTCATCAACCATATATACAAATAGACTAACGCTGATTGCAATAAATATCAACAATACAGGTGAGGGAAATATATTTAGAAGAGACCGTTCTTCATGTCAGAAGTTGACAACCAATCAACTGAGATTATCTAAGCATTTAGTAGGCAAAAAACGTCCTTCCATCTTATATCCAAGTTTTACAATTCCTAATACAAGTAACGGACCTCTTATCCGGCTTCCCGAAATCCGGAAATCCTGTACAATGTCGTGCAATACAGTCTACCTTGTATTAAGTAAACATACCGTTTTAGAAGTTGGTTAATTTGCATACAGTATGTTAAAAACAGTTTTGTTCTGTACATTCTTTAAAGGTGAATTGATAAAGATTTAGAAGCGCATTAATTTGTACCTGTATCTGTTAAATAAAGTCATATTCTTTACTTTTTTTTTCATTTAATTTTCACCATAAAACATTATACATAGTACAGTATAGTATATTTTAAGTGAAATAATAAATATCAAATGGATCCGGCTTTAGAAATGTATTCATTTGAAACTATTAATTACAATTTGGCTCTTTACTTTTAATAGTTTATTATATATTTCAAGTATGTATTTAGGCTGTCATCAAAAAATTGGAAAATCCAGAAATCCGGGACACTTCCGGTTCCAAGCTTGCCGGACATTTGGTCCAGTATTGTATAACACACGTGTGACATAATCTCACATGGTACATATCTAAGACCCTTCCGCACTTATCTTCTAAAGAAAGATATAATCGTCCAAAACCAAACCAAAAAGCTAGTCCTTTAAAACGAAGTCTTTTCCGCCATTCGTTCTGCATGGTTTGTGTGTGTGTGTGTATGTGTGTTTACTCTCGCCATTAGAAGTGCAATGAACTAGTAGTGATTGACCTGCTGGAAACTTGTAACCAATGGCAACAGTATTTTTAAACTGTGATGTAAAATTGATACATCTTGCATAGACTTGTCATAGGGATTGTTTTCAGGGCAGTCAATTGCAAGTTACGGGCCTTGATCAGGCAAAACTTCAATCAATCAAGTTTTATTGAAACTTGAAACTTAAAAACCACAGCAAACTGTTGCTCAAGAGTTTCGCGTAACCGCCACAATCCACACCAGTGTTTCTCAACCATTTTTGTTTTGTTACCCTCGGACCTCTTTGATTCCTGTTTTACGCAGATGGACCCCCATAGTTATTCGATGTTTAAAAAAAAAAACCTATTATATTTTTAGAAATTGTATTAGGAATTGTAACAAGTTTATTGCAGATAAATTTTTAACAACAAAATCTTAAACGGACTCAGGTTGAGAGCCACTGATCTAGGAGGTCGTGCATAAACGTTTGTAAGTTTTTTTTTGTCTGGACTCATCTTGAATCCCTTAATGCATGGCAAAATAAAAATAAGGGTCTTCTGAACAGTCCACGATTATCTAGTACTAAATACTAATAAATGGAGCGAATTATAGGAGCGAAACGATGGAGCCTCTACGTAGTCGTTCAACTTACTAAAAACCGTAGGTTAATAAAATCGGAATTAACATGGGATAAACAATAACGACCGGTGTGAATTTGAAACAAGACAGCATTTATATTTAGAAAAAAAAACCTACTTTACCAAACAACGCATCTTCATATCGAGCAAGAAGAAATCGAAAAATACTTTGCATCGTTTAAATAGCACAACAAAAAATACTTTTTCGACAGCTGTGAATGTTTTTTAATAGTATTCACGTTTTTTTTTTATTACTAAGACACAAAACTGTTACGCGCAGACTTTGTTGCGTTTCTACGGATATAAATTTAGTTTAAAAACGAGCCCAAACAGTGGGACAAAAATTATGCATTATTACGTTTTGCTGAGGCAGAATATCTCCATGTACCCGGATCCTGTTGTTTTATTGTATTATTAAATTAAGCCTATCTTTATATACAATATATATATATATATATATATATATATATATATATATATATACTTACAGAGAGAGAGAAACAAATTGAGTTTACGAATTTAATAGGGATAGAATAACAAAAATGGTACTCCAGTTATAGATAAATACCAATTTAATACACAACCGAAAGAGCTAATAATTCCATGGTTTTACGATACTTGAACAGGCGTATTTATAAAATACGGCATGTATATTAAAGCAATCTTTCAGCTTTTAAGATACATGACGTATTTTATGCCTGCTCAAGTAGCATAAAACTATTAGTAGCTCTTTCGGATGCGTATTATATATATATAAACGCAAAACATCCAGACAGTTAGGTGATACAAAAAGGGGACAACGAAACAACGCGCAGGAGTGGCTGGCTGTGTGGTAAGCAGCTTGCTTATCAACCACATGGTTTCTTGGGTGAATGTCTACTACTATAGCCTCGAGCAGACCAGGGCCTTGTGAGTGGATTTGGTCGACAGAAACTGAAATAAGCCCGTCGTATAATATATATATATATATATGTTTGTCCCCCACCTCACCATCGCTTGACAACGGATGCTGGTATGTCTACGTCCCCATACGTTAGTAGTTCGGCAAAAGACTGATAGAATAAGTACTAGGCTTACAGAAAATAAAAGAGTAAAAGAATATGTATATAGAGTGACCAATGTTTCGCACCTATATGCACTTAACTTTATAGACGGCCTTGGTAGGCGGAAACTTAAAAGAAGTGCGTCGTATGTGTGTGTGTGTGTGTGTGTGTGTGTGTGTGTATATGCATGTTTGTGTTTGTCGTCGTCCTCCTATGCATGTTTGTGTTTGTCGTCGTCCTCCTAACATCGCTTGACAATCGATAGAATAAGTCTTAGGGACCGTTTGTTAGAATAAAGGCAGTACTCCAGCATGGCCGGGCGATCTTTCGGTACTAGTACGCAACAACTTTTATTCTCTGTAAGCCTAGTACTTATTCTATCGGTCTTTTGCCGAACTGCTAACGTACGGGGACGTAGACACACCAGCATCCGTTGTCAAGCGATGGTGGTGGTGGTGGGGGGACAGATGTTTAGATGTCGAGGACGCCTGAGAATATACGACGAGCTTCTTTCAGCTTCCGTCAACTAAATCCACTCACAAGGCTTTGGTTAGCCCGAGGCTAGAGTAGAAGACACTTGCCCAAGGTGTCACGCAGTGGGACTGAACCTGGAACCATGTGGTTGGTAAGCCAGCTAGTTACCATACAGCCACGCCTGCGCCATACACACACATATGCATGTGTGCGAGTGTATGTATATCATCTATATTGACATGGTTAAATTACGAAAAGATAACTCAATAACTAGGCGGAGTATTATAAAACAATTCATATCGCCTACTTCCCACATTTTAAGTTTATGGTTAAACACGCAGACAACAACAGATGATGTCTTATTCTCTTTTTCTTCAAGGCCCCCACCATCATCATCATATGCTAGTTTTGTAATTGACATTCCATAACTCAGGGAGACAGATTATAAACTTCCGGTTCGATTTTGTACTTGGGTCTGTTGCTACATTAACAGTAATCACAAAATCTGCTTTTTCCCCCACCCCTTATCTGTCTGAATATGCATATATATGCAAATACCGAAAGCGGACAAGATGACAGTAGACAGTATCTTAGATGTATTTATAATGATAAAATTAAGTTAAAATTCTATAGAAAAGTATGAATCAACTGAAATCTGAAAATTTTTACTTAATTTCAGAATCGGTGAGACTGCAACAGAAAGGATCCAAGATTATAATTTCTTTTGTCTTTTTCTAAGGCTGGACTCAAAGTAGATAAAGTTGGGCAGCCTTTCACGTCAACCCAATATTTTCAAGCTATTTTTTATAGCTTTGTCTATTTTGAGTTTCACTGTTAAAAGAAATTATGTGTGTGTGTGTGTAATTTGCACAGCTAACATAACTGGCTGTGTTGACTAGATCTCAGTTAGACTGCAGCCATGTGGGGGGCACGACCTTGAAAAATTTTAGTCAAATGTATTAACCTCAGTTCTTATTTTTTAAAGCCTGGCACTTATTCTATTGGTCTCTTTTGCCAAACTGCTAAGTTATGGGGATGTAAACACATCAACACAAGGTGACAAGCCACAAGGGACAAGCACAAAGACACAGATATATGTACACACACACACATATACCACACAAGTTTTTATTAACATTTAGCAGAAGTAACAGTGATTCAAAGTCCAAGAGTTTCATGCATTGACACTTACCAAACAGTTTGATAAGTGGCTATACACTAAACTCTCAGACTTTGAGTCACTCTGTTGCTTCTGCTAAATATTCATAACATACATATACTCATGTTTTGAATTCTATTTTTCCCGTTCGCCCCTCCATACCTGTACATATATACCTATCATCATCATTTAATGTCTGCTTTCCATGCTGGCATGGGCCAGACGGTTTCACTGGAACTGGTAAGCTGGGGGGCATCCAGCTATAGAAACAATGCCAAATGAGACTGGAACCTGGTTCACCTGAACCACGTTCCAGTCTCATTTGGTATTGCTTCTATAGCTGGATGCCCTTCCTAATGCTACCACTCCAAGAGTGTAATAGGTGCTTTTTATGTGCCATTGGCATGGGTGCCTGGGCTTCTTTCATTTGCCATCTACTAAATCCATTTACAAGGGTTTGGTTGGCCAGAAGCTACATTAGAAGACACTTGCCCAAGGTGATATGCAGTGGAACTGAACATGGAAAACCATGTGGTTGGGAAGCAAACCTCTTAACCATACAGCCACACCTGTTACATAAGCAATATATTATATGAGTGACTCTGTGGTAAGTAGTTTGCTAACCAACCACATGGTTCTGGGTTCAGTCCTACTGCGTGGCACCTTGGGTGAGTTTCTTCTACTATAGCCTCGGGCTGATTAAAGCCTTGTGAGTGGATCTGGTAGATGGAAACTGAAAGCAGCCAGTCATATATATATATATATATATATATATATATATATATATATATATATATATGTATGTGTGTGTGTGTTTGTTCTCCCAGCATCGCTTGAGAACCAATGCTGGTGTATTTACATCCCCGTAACTTAGCAGTTTGGCAAAAGATATCGATAGAGTAAGTACCAGGCTTACAAAGAATAAGTCCAGGGGTCGAGTTGCTCGACTAAAGGCAATGCTCCAGCATGACCGCAGTCAAATGACTGAAACAAGTAAATGAATAAAAGAATATATATATATATATATATATATTATCTTGCAAGTACTTGGTGACCCTGTCAGTGTAGGTGCCACTTAAAAGCACCCAATCCACACTGGAAGGGCATCCAGCTGTAAAAACCTTGCCAAAGCTGACCTCACCTGTGCTTGTGCCACACAAAAAGCACTAAGTCCACTTTGCTGAGTGGCTGGTATTAGGAAGGGCATCCTGCTGTAAAACCCCTGCCAAAACAGCTGCAGAAGTCTGGTGCACACTTCAGCTTGGCCGGCTCCTGTTAAACCGTTGCACCCATGCCAGCATAGAAGGCAGATATTTAGCGATGATGATGATGATATATATATATATATATATATTTCTTTATTGCCCACAAGGGGCTAAACAGAGGGGACAAACAAGGACAGACAAAGGGATTAAGTCGATTACATCAACCCCAGTGCGTAACTGGTACTTTATTTATCGACCCCGAAAGGATGAAAGGCAAAGTCGACCTCGGCGGAATTTGAACTCAGAACGTAACGGCAAACGAAATACCGCTAAGCATTTCACCTGGCGCTTATATATATATATATATATACACACACACACACACACATATACAAACATATACAAACATATATTGTTTATGTCATGGGCAACCTTCAACTTTTTCAATTAAAAGGATTTTTTTTTACTTGATATTTACATGTTATCATTTATAGCTTTGTCTATTTAAAGTCCAACCTCTAAACAAAAAAAAAAAGAAATTATTATTTCACCTGAAATAACATGAAATTATTATTTTACAGTCTCTTGCATTTCTTAATTCTTCTGATAGAAAATTATGTTTATTTTTTGAATCGGTACTAAAATACTTGGTGTTGCCACAGAAATACAGCATGCAGCTAAATAACATGATAATCATTGTAATTAGGAGTAAATTTCTTATTTTCAATATAATGAGTATATTATTTGAAAAAGATATGTGTTCCTTTTTATACTAACTGTGAAAGGAAATAACACAATACCATTCCAGTCTTGAAGATGCAGCCACACACACACCATCACCATCATCGTCATTTAACGTCCGCTTTCCATGCTGGCATGGGTTGGATGGTTTGACTGAGGACTAGTAAGCTAGAAGGCTGCACCAGACTCCAATCTGATCTGGCAGAGTTTCTACAGTTGGATGCCCTTCCTAATGCCAACCACTCCAGCAGTGTAGTGGATGCTTTTTATGTGCCACCGGCACAAGGGCCAGTCAGGTGGTACTGGCATCGACCATGCTTGAATGGTGCTTTTTATGTGCTACCAGCACAGGAGCCAGTCAGGCAGCATTGGCAATGTCCATGCTCGAATGGTGCTTTTTACATGCCACCGGCACGTGTGCAGTTAGGCAGTACTGGCATCAATGACTTCACGCAACTCAACAAGTCTTTGCAAGCACAGTTTATTGCCCAATGATTGAAGGGTGCTCTTAAATGGGTCAGTTATGCAACACTGGCATAGGCCATGGTTACATACAGTCTCACTTGGCTTGCCGGGTCTTCTCAAGCACAGGATATCTGCAAAGACCTGTCACTTGTCATCGCCTCCATGAGGGTCGATGTTCGAAGATCATGCTTCACCACCACATCCCAGGTCTACCTCTTCCACAGGTCCCCTCTACTGTTAGGGTGTGCCACTTTTTCACACAGTTGTTCTCATCCATATATATATATATATATATATATATATATATATATATATATATATAGATAGATATATAATAGAAAAAATTCATATGGAACTCAGAATATACAGGAAACTTTATGTACCCTGCAGTGAAAAGATGCTTCTGCACTGCAGGATACATTGGAGTTCATTGTATAGTTTCCCACCCGTGAAAGAGCAGTATGGAATGTGTCGAAATGACCATTGTGATAAATAAAGTTTCCGGTATATTCTGTCTTTTGTATCAACTGTTTCTACTATACTCAATGTGCACAGTGGAATTCTTAACATAGATCCAGTGATTATTGTCCAATTACTGTGGATGACTCCAGGCAGCCGTAAGCAGTGAACGTGCTTTGCCAGCATACTACATGGGACATATTCAAAACTCAGTTTAAATTTCAAATTTAAATCTAAAATTAAATTATTATGTCATCATCATCATCATCATCGTTTAACGTCCGCTTTCCATGCTAGCATGGGTTAGGGTTAGGGTTAGGGTGAGCTTACGATCGTGAGGTTGTGAGTTCGAATCTCGGACAGGGCTGCATGTTGTGTTCTTGAGTAAGACACTTTATTATTTCATGTTGCTTCAGTTCACTCAGCTGTAAAAATGAGTTGTGACATCACTGGTGCCAAGCTGTATTAGCCTTTACCGTTCCCTTGGATAACATCAGTGGTATGTAGGGAGGAGGCTGGTATGCATGGGCGACTGCTGGTCTTGCATAAACAACCTTGCCTGGACTTGTGCTTGGGAGGGTAACTTTCTAGGTGCAATCCCATGGTCATTCATGACCAAAGAAGGTCTTTTATATATATATATATATATATATATATATATATACATAGGTGCAGATATGGCTGTATGGTAAGAAGTTTACTTCCCGACCAAACCACATGGATCTAGTTTCAGTCCCACTGCATGACATCTTGGGCAAATGTCGTGTACTATAGCCCCAGGCTGACCAAACCCCTTTGAGTGAATTTGGTAGATGGAAACTGGAAGAAGCCGGTTGCATTATACATTTGTGTGTGTGTGTGTGTCTGTGGTTGAAATCACCACTTCACAACTGGTGTTGGTTTGTTTATGTCCTCATAACTTGGCAGTTAGACAAAAAGAAACTTATAGAACAAATACCAGACTGCTTTAAAAAAAAAACAAAACAAAAAATATATAATAAACTAAGGCTGATTCGTTTGCCCAGCATGGCCACGGTGCAATGAGTGAAACAAGTAAAAGATAAAAGATATACTGGGATTGATTTGTTCAACTAAAACCCTTCAAGGTGGTGCCCCAGCATGGTCACAGTCCAATGAGTGAAACAAGTAAAAGATAAAAGATATACTGGGATTGATTTGTTCAACTAAAACCCTTCAAGGTGGTGCCCCGGCATGGTCACAGTCCAATGAGTGAAACAAGTAAAAGATAAAAGATATACTGGGATTGATTTGTTCAACTAAAACCCTTCAAGGTGGTGCCCCAGCATGGCCACAGTGCAATGAGTGAAACAAGTAAACGATAAGAGACATGTATCATTCTGTATATCTTAACATCCAGTACTGGCAATAGAATTGTTAAGTCTGGATTTCTGCGTCTTTGCACATCATCAATAGCATTTATCCACTTGCAATGGCATACTTAGACAGATTTAGCTTCCTCTGATATAGGAAAAAGTGATTAACAAATCACTGGTGTTGTAAATAGTTGGTGGGCTGGGTAAAAATTCATTATTATAGTGATAGAAGCAGTATTGGTTCGTTAATATTTCCACTGCCACTGTTGGATGTTTTTGTGCCTGCTTCTGATAAACTCTTGTACTGTTTAGCATCATATGTCTATATGAAATGCTTTCTCAAGATGAAAATCCAGTTTTGTGGCTTTCTGCATAGATTCACATTAACTAAGATACAAAGGGTAAAGACCCCCCTTCGGTCATAACTGATCATGGGATTGCACATAGAAAGTTAGGTACAAGTCTGGTCAAGGTTGTTTATGGAAGACCAGCAGTTGCCCATGCATACTAGCCTCCCCTCTCGATACCACCAATGTTGTCCAAGGGAAAGGCAAAGGGGCCGATACAGCTTGGCACCTGTGACATCGCAACTCATTTCTACAGCTGAATGAAATGGAGCAATGTGAAATAAGGTGTCTTGCTCAAGAACACAACACACAGCCCAGTCTGGGAATCAAACTCACTACCTCGTGATTGTGAACCCGATACTCTAACCACTGAGCCATGTGCCTTATACAGATTGTGATATAAATCTTATTTAGAATCTTTTGCAAATTCCTTTTTTTTTCCTTTCTAATTATTCCACTGGATTTTTTTCCCCTGCAGCATTGTATGTTTAATGCATCTAATTCAGAAATGTCAAAAATGGGAAAATTAAGGTATGTAAAGGATTTTTTTTGTTTTAAAAAGAACATTGAAATTTTAACTTCTTGTTTTTAGTCAACTGTAAAGAGATTCCCCCCCCCCCGACAAAAAAAAAAAAAAGAAATTAAAAACTAACTAAATGAGGTTTATATTGCTCAACTTCACCAATACACATTACTAAATTTAGATGAAATATATATATCTATATATATATATATATATATATATATATAGCTGTTGTCATGGTTGCATCTTTAAGAACATCATTTTGTAATGATGTGGTTTCTGGTTCATTCCACTGAACCATTAATCCTTTTGTTACCATATTTTCTTGAAAAAAGCACTACTTTTATTTTGATTAATTGTGAAAATAATGAAAAATTTAGTAAATTAACTGTGTCAGTATTAAAGTTATCTTTGGAAAATGATTTAACATGAAATTTTGATGGTTGATTTTAATTAAGATCAGTTTTAAACAGGAAGTTTGTAGCATAGAACTGAAGATGGGTTGGTATCAAAAAGGTTAAAGACATTATGATAACATTGTTGACCATAATATGTTTCGGTGCTTCCATATAGAAAATGGAAATATCTTTGTCAAAAGTAGGTGGTCCCCCGATCAAAAGAATGAAAGTATGTTCCTACTAAATGAAAGCATTTAGGAATAAATGCAAAATAGTAAATAATGGGCTATAGGTGCAGGCACAGGTGTGTATCAAGGTTCCAAGTGGGTGGATAACATCCATAGTCTCTGTTAGTTGCATTTGGGAATCCAATCGAGAAGTATTTTGATTGCTTTTGATAGGACCCTGCAGAGGAGGGGCCTGAGAACTCTACCCCCCCCCCCCCAAGACCCTCTCAGGAATAGTAGACAGGTGTGGAGCAGATGGAGAGATATTTCTGCTATTAATCATACAGACATTATAGACTACACAATAAAAAACAACAACAACAATGCTATTTAGCTGATTTTCATGAAGTCAGCACCCCTCCTCCCCATATCTGTGGCCCAAAACTCAATCTGGCCCCTTGTTTTGCCTCTTCTATTGTTACTGCAATGGCCCCTTCCCCTCACACAAAGCTGGATGACCTGAACCTGAGTTTCAGTTCAGATCCACCTCTTCTTCTCTTTGTGGCATCCTTATTTCCACCCCTCTACAACCCCTGCCTGCCACACTAACCACTGTACCTAATTAATCCTTAACTCTCTGGAATATCATCTCTTTGGAATTCCTTCCATGCTCATGTTTTTCCTGTAGCCATCAACTCTTTATGCTTGATCAAGGGAAACACAGCCCATCCTCTTATGGCTCTTGGAGAGTCTACAAGGAGCATGGACACGATGTGTTATCCCTTGATCAAACCATTTCACACACACACATTCATGCAGAAATAGAAGTCAATAAAGTGTATGAACTTGACCTTTCATGACCAGAAGTAAGTATTGGTAATTAATCAGCTTAATTGACCTTTTCACGAGTATGTATATAACGAGTTTGTATCAGCAAGTGATCAGCTTTATTGACATTTCCATGGAGAGTCTGATATTTTCACCTACATTCCGCCCCTAGCCAAGATGAAGTGAAGCACTGTAAAGTAAAATGTAGAAAAAAGAAAAAAAAACACACACACAAAAAAAAGCCGAAAAGTAGGAACAAAAAAATAAAAACATAACTTGCTAAAAATCTGATGTCAAACACCATCATCATTATCATCACCATCACCATTTAACACATCATTTGCATGTTGGCATGGGTTGGATGGTTAGACAAAAGCTGGCAAGCAAGAAGACTGTGCCAAGTTCTACTGTCTGTTTTGGTGTGGTTTTTACAAATGGATGCCCTTCCTAATGTTAACCATTTTGCAGAGTGTACTGGGTGCTTTTTTTCATGTGGTACCAGCACGAGGCAAGGTCAGCAAATAACTTGCAAGACTAAGGAGGAAGCGGGTTAGTATTCAGGAAAATGATGAGGAGTTAGAGTACGATAGAAGGACAGGAGTGGGTGCCCTTGCAGCTGAGGAGATAGATGCCGACTTCAGGTGGAAAAGACGAGGAGGAGGAGAGGGAGAGAAGAGAGTGAGGATATGTTGGGAGTGAACTGTCAAGTTATACGGAGGAGATATATAAGTGGTACAGAGACTTGGATAGATTGAGTAAGCTGGTAAGTTTGCAAGGAAAAATAAAGTTTAATAAATAATAAATTGTACCAGAAGCAGTATTCTAACAAAACATCCAAGTTAAGTAGGACATAAAGATTGCCTTTCATTATTAATATTGCTTCTATCGTTAATAATAATTTTTTAATGAGCCTTCTGTGACATCAGAGACTGAAAAGACACAGAAATTCTATATATATATATCATTGACAGTGAAATTTAGCTGTTACACTGCTACCAGATGTCTGCCATTGAGGAGACAAGGCAGGTGAAAATCATGTTGATCTGGCAGATCTGGAGCCCAAACCAGATGATTCTCGTCTGCCAATATGTTTGCTTTTATAAGAGGCCTTACCAAAATAAATAACACGTCCACTTCATGTTAGACATAATGATTATCGTTTGGTATTAATAATGCTCCTGTTGCTTCTAATTATATATATATATAATAATAATAAATGGAGCAAAACGCATGTCAATAAAAGTTCCTTTAATTCCTACACATGTTTCAAAATAAATGAAAGCTCTTTCACAAAGAGCTACCTCTGGTAACTATTAACGTATTTAAATTATGAAAGGTTTTAATAACTGAGATAATATTAATATATACATAAACTAATATATATATGTATATATATCTTAATAACTCCGATACGACTCTTCTCCCAATTATTCTTTCGTCTTTCTCTCTTCTTCCATTTCTCCTTGCCTTTCTCTTATTCTTTTACCTCCTCTTCTTCCACTACTCTATCCTTTTACTGTCATTTTCTCTCTTCCTTTCTCTTATCCTTTTCCAAGTAAGTTTTATCTATCTATATATATTACTCTTTACTCTTACTCTTTTACTTGTTTCAGTCATTTGATTGTGGCCATGCTGGAGCACCGCCTTTAGTCAAGCAAATGGACCCCAACACTTATTCTTTGTAAGCTTAGTACTTATTCTATCGGCCCCTTTTTTGCTGAACCAGCATCGGTTGTCAAGCGATGCTGGGAGACAAACACAGACACACAAACATATACATACATATATATACATATATACGATGGGCTTCTTTCAGTTTCCCTCTACCAAATCCACTCACAAGGCTTTGGTCAGCCCGAGGCTATAGTAGAAGACACTTGCCCAAGGTGCCACGCAGTGGGACTGAACCTGGAACCATGTGGTTGGTAAGCAAACTACTTACCACACAGTCACTCCTGTGCCTATATATATATATATATATATATATACATACACATATAAGAGGAATGACCACTAGGTGGACTCCTAATATGCTAAATGTAGACCCTCATATGGTCTGACCACTAAGAAGAATTATTCTCAATTTTTCTTAGTGATCAGACCATATAGGGTCTACATTTAGCATATTAGGAGTCCACCTAGTGGTCATTCCTCTTATACGTATGTAATATAATTTTCTGAATCTTCAGATTTTTTCAATATGCTAGGCGACTGGTTTTAAGTTGATATTAATCAAATTAATATCAATATTTTACCATTATTATTTAAATTTATATATATATATCTTTTAAATTTGTTAACGGGAAACGTTTTGAATATGCAAAGAAAAAAAAAATGAAGCTCCAATTCCATTATGCCAGCTACAACCTAATGATGCTCACCGATAAACCACTTTTTGGGGGTTCATTCTGTGATAAACAACTCTCAGTTAAACATCCATTAATGCTATATCACCTGAAGAAATGACTCGAAGATGATCTACCTGTTACCCACGGATACGATGGACTACGCTGGAAACAACCCAGGAATACGGACTATGATCCTAAGAGGCATGTGATTTGTGGAAACACATGTAGCTATGCATTAAAATAAGGATTATTGTTATTATTACTATATATATATATATATATATATATATATATATATATTCTTTTCTTCTTTTACTTGTTTCAATCATTTGACTGTGGCCATGCTAGAGCACTGCCTTTAGTTGTACAAATCGACCCCGGACTTATTCTTTGTAAGCCCAGTACTTATTCTATTGGTCTCTTTTGCCGAACTGCTAAGTTACGGGGATGTAAATACACCAACATCGGTTGTCAAGTGATGGTAGGGGGGACAAACAGAAACACACACCGTTTCGTTTTCCTGTCTTGTTTTCCGTCCGCCACTATCCTCCATGGAGTAATTTAATTTGTGTTCGTGGGAAGAGCCATTTGAATGATGCATCCTGCCCTAACTCTTCGAAACGCCAGTGTTTTAATGGTGGCAGCTGATGAAGGATATGTTCTCTATGTGGCCTGCTTGTTTGTTGTACCTTGTTTATCATTTTGTTCATGTTCTTTTGCAACGTCATGTACCCAGATATGTATCTATATGTATGTGTAGATGAAGGTATGTACATACATGTACATATATATGCATATACTCATATATTGTTTGTATATATATATATATATATATATATATATATGACAGGCTTCTTTTCAGTTTCCATGTACCAAATTCACTCATAAGGCTTTGGTTGGCCCAAGGCTATAGCAGAAGACACTTGCCCATGGTGCCATGCAGAGGGACTGAACCCGGAACCATGTGGTCGGGAAGCAAGCTTCTTACTACAGTCACTCCTGCACACACACACACATATATACATACATGCAAACACAATTCAAATAGACAAAGAAAAAGAAAAAAAAAAACAACTAAACATTTGGACATGGCACAAGCAATGTATTAATAAGAAGCACAGAGAAGGAAAAGAGTAGAAGTTTTACGTTTCAAGCATAGATCTTCTTTGGAAACAAGAAACAGGAAAGTACAAGATGAAGGAGGAAAAAAAAAAAAAATCACCAACAATCATGTGTCGTTACATTTTTGAAGTAAGTGACCGAAAGTAGGAAAAAAGAGAAAATGCTTTCTGGAACAGGAGAGTGCAAAAATGGTAATTATGCATGTGTGTGTGTCAGTAAATATACATACATATATATATATATATATATATATATATATATATATATATATATATATATATATATGTATATATATATATATCTATCAATGGCAGGCTTCCACACAATTATTGCCTTTCAAATTCACGGACAAGGCTTTAGTCAACATGAAGCTATAATAAAATGTACTTGCTCAAGGTGTTCCACAACCATGTGGTTGCAAAGCAATTTCAGCAACACAGCCATGCTAATATATATATATATATATATATATAAAAGACAAAACAAAGAAATGGAACAAGAATGTAACAGATGACAACAAAACATCTGGACGGATCATTCAGAGCCTTCTATCATAATTTGAGTTCCAGATCATTCCTGCAGTTTCGGCTGGTTATACTTGAGACTGCTCCAATCTGGCCAGCCCCGATTCTGAATGATCCGTTGTTGTTTTTTTTCTGTCCTTTGTATCGTCTAACTGTCCGGATGTGTTGTTGTTGTTGCCTGTTATGTTCTTGTTCAACTTTTTTTTTTTAATATATATACATATAATGGCGTATGTACATTTTTGGTCTCCTACATATATATATATATATATATATATATATATATATATATATATATATATATATATATATATATATATACATATATAAATATAGCTAATTTAAAAAACACAGAAAAAGAAAAAAACAAACATGTGAGGACATAGCATAAGCAATATATTAATAAGATGCTGAAAAAGAAGAGAGTAGTTGTTTTACATTTCGAGCAGAGCTCCTCTTTGAATATAGGGAAAACAGTCTAAAGATAAAACAGAAACGAGGGAAAAAAATGGCCAACAGTTCACGTGTGGTTACATTACTGAAGTGACTGGAAGTAGAAGGAAGGAAGGAAAAGTACTTTCTGGGACAGCAGAGTGTGAAGATGGTCGGTGTGCATGAGCTTGTGCATGTGTGGCAGCGCATGTATGTGGAAGTAACTGCATGTGTGTATGTGTGTTTGCATGTGTGCGTTGATGGAAGGGTCAATAGTGAGTTAGACGCAATATATGTGTGTGTGTGTGTGTGTGTGTGTGTGTGTGTGTATATATATATATATATATATATATATATATATATTTTCTCTTTTACTTGTTTCAGCCACTAGACAGCGGCAATGCTGGGGCACCACCTTGAATTTTTAGTCAAATAAATCGATCCTCAGTACCTATTCTATCAGGGTCTTTTTGCTGAGCTGCTAAGTTATATGGGCGCAAACACACCAACACAGGTTGTCAAGCGGTAGTGCAGGTTACAAACACAGACACACACAGATATCTATACATATACAGAGATATATATACATGTACACACACATATATACACATGATGGGCTTCTTTCAGTTTCCATCTACCAAATCGACTCACAAAGCTTTGACTGGCCCAAGGCTATAGTAGAGGACACTTGCCCAAGGTGTCACCCGACAGTAAATGAAAATTCCATAAATACTTAATTCTTTTATCTATGTTTTTCTGTCATTTGATTGCGGCCACGCTGGAGCACTGCCTTTAGTCAATCAAATCGAACCAGGAACTTATTCTTTGTAAGTCTAGTACTTATCCTATCAGTCTCTTTTGCCAAACCACTAAGTTACGGGCACGTAAACATACCAACATTGATTGTCAAGCTATGTTGGGGGGACTAACACAGACACACATATATATACATATATGACGGGCTTCTTTCAGTTTCCATCTACCAAGTCCACTCACAGGGCTTTGGTCGGCCCAAGGCGATAGTAGAAGACACTTGCCCAAAGTGCAAAACAGTGGGACTGCCTCAGAACCATGTGGTTGGGAAGCAAGCTTCTTACCACACAGTCACACTTGCACCTATACGTATGTAACTTAGCGGTTCGGCAAAAGAGACCGATACAATAAGTACTAGGCTTACAAAGAATAAGTGCTGGGGTCGATTTGCTCGACTAAAGGTGGGGCTCCAGCATGGCCGCAGTCAAATGACTGAAACAAGTAAAAGAGTGAAAGAGAGTAAAGAGTATATATATATATATATATATATATATATATATATATTATTTTGTTTAAAAGAGTTCCAACACTGTCTGTTTTTTATGTTTTATTTATATTCCTGCAGAACTAATGTGGGGTATAGAATATGGAATATACAATATATAATATAATATACAATATATAATATAAAATAAAATAAAATAAAAATGGATGGCACCATGAAATAAAGTATTGAATGTAGATGAAATATTGAGTGTTCAATATAAAGGATCAAATATATAAATATAAAGACAGTGTTGGAACTCTTTTAAACAAAATAATATATTCCTCTATACACAATCATACAAAAAACCCACCTTTTTTGTATTTATTTTTACTCGCATATATATATATATATATATATATATATATATATATATATACATGATATGATATGTGATATATACTTTTAAATGAGAGAACTACAATTTAAGGTAAATAATTCAGCATAAAACAGTAGAAATATTGATGGCAGCCCTTTAAGAGCAAGTAATGGAAGTCAAGGCTTGTGTATGTATGTGTATGCATATATGTGGGTTGGTCAATACTGTGAAATATGTAGGTGTGTAAAGAAAGCAGGGCAGGTAGGGGCAAAGAGAGAGAGAGAGAGAGAGAGAGAGAGGAGAATTGAGTGAAATGGAATGTGTAGGTATCAGCAGTTGTGGTCAAAGGTCATTACAATGGGACAGTGAGGGAAGAAGAAGAAGAAGAAGAAGAAGAAGGAGAGGAATGGTGGTGAAGTAGATTAAAGTGAAAGAAACCTAAAATAAAGGAGAGAAAGAAAAAAATAAAACAAAAGCAATGGGCAATAAAAACCAAGAAAAACGTCAATAAATACATATTAATTACTTGCAGGGACAAAGTGTTTCATATATAAGGAAACTACAACTTACAGCCATAGCCAAGGTTTAAAGATTTCATATATCATCATCATTTAAAGAAGGACATTCCATGTGGTATGCCCTGGTTACTAGTTATAAGGGATTGACCCCATTCATTCCAAACAACCTGGGGTGAGGGATGGGGAAGGTGGTCATCTCTATGATACAAACTTCTTACAAAGTGACCTAAAGTAAAAACCTTCAACAGTTAAATTTTATTGTTAATTTATGTTCAGGTGCAGGAGTGGCTGTGTGAAAACAAGGGAAAGAAAAAGCAAGGGGTCTACCCTGGTGGTCGGTTGCCTATCCTTCAGGAAAGCCATCAGGAAAGCCATTACAAATTGCATCTGTAATGAGCAATGCTTCAATCGAACATTGTAAATATAATCCAATTTTTATTGTGTATGTAAAATTGTAAATATTTAATCGATACAGCTACTTCACCCCTTTTATGTTTGTCTGTCCTTGTTTGTCCCCTTTTTGTAATGCCTTTATGGTAAATATTTATGAAATAAAGTAGCTTGCTTCCCAACCATATGGTTTCCGGTTCAGTCCCACTCAGTGGCACCTTGGGCAAGCCTTGTGAATGGATTTGGTAGACGAAAACTGAAAGAAGCCTATATATATATATATATATATATATATATATATATATATAATAATAATAATAATACAAATAATATGTGAGTATATGCATATATACGTACATGTATGTACATACCTACATCTACATGTATATATAGATGCATATCTGGGTACAGGACATCACATACATGTATATATTCATGTGTGTGTGTGTTTGCCCCCTCACCATCGCTTGACACCGATGTTGTGTTTACATCCCCATAACTTAACAGTTTGGCAAAAGAGTCAGACAGAATAAGTCCTGGGGTTGATTTGTTCTACTAAAGGCAGTGCTCCAGCATGGCCACAGTGAAATGACTGAAACAAGTAAAAGAATAAAACGTTAGCTTATTATTAAAATAACTGTCAAAGTTATTTTACCAGATTTACTAATTACCATTTTCAGTCATTTGACTGTGGCCATGCTGGGGTACCACCTTGAAGAATTTTTAGTCAAATGAATTGACCCCAACCTTTTTTATTTTCTTTTAAAGCCTGGCACTTATTCTATCATTTATCTTTCTTTTTTGCCAAACCGCTAAGTTATGGGGGACATAAACAGACCAACACCAGTCTTCAAGTGGGAAGGGGAGGGGCCAAACACAGACACAAAGACCCCCACACATAGATCTATGAACCCTCTTGATTCCTATTTTATAAAAATAATCCCACTGTATTTTTATAATTAAATATTATAATGAATTGCATAAATAAAATTAAGAACATTATTGTAGCAGAATAACCAATCTATTGCAGATAAATTTTAACAACAAAATCTTGTATGGGTCCCCACCAAGGGCCATATGGACACCCAGTTAAGGACCATTGGTTTAGTCAAACAAAGCAACTGCAGAACATATTTCTTTCCAAGCCTAGTACTTATTCTATTGTTCTCTTTCTGCTGAACTAAGCTATGGGGATATAAACAAACCAACACCAGTTGGCATGAGTTAGACAGTTTGACATGGGGCTGGCAAGCTGTCCAGACTCCACA
Organism: Octopus bimaculoides; assembly: GCF_046866305.1. Classification (NCBI taxonomy): domain Eukaryota; kingdom Metazoa; phylum Mollusca; class Cephalopoda; order Octopoda; family Octopodidae; genus Octopus; species Octopus bimaculoides. The sequence goes on from NC_142944.1 coordinate 8,088,079, forward strand.
CAACTGGATTGATTCACTTTCTGCCTACGAAATACACTCACAAGTGTTTGGTCAGCCTAAGGCTATAGTTAAAGACTCTTGCCCAATATACCATGCAGTGGGGCTGAACCCAGAACCATTTGATAAGGAAACAAAGTTTTAACCATTTTCAGATCAATAGAAATGGAGGCAATGTGGTTCCAAAAGAAATATGGTAACAAAAGGCTAAAACAGTAAAGTAGTTGTAATCACCATTATGGTTCAACAGAGTTCTTGGATTTTTAAAGAATTCTTCCAATCACTTGAATTATTTCAAATTTTTTTCAACCACTTGAAGAATTTTAAAAAGGGTCTGAGCTTATTGAAAATGGCTAAATAATTCCACATTGTTTTATCTGTTATCTTTTCCTTGTTTCAGCCATTCTGGGGCACCACCTTGAAGAATTTTCAGTTGAACAAATCAACCCTAGTATTCACTTTTTAAGTCTTTCACTTTTGTCAAATCATTAAATTACAGGGATGTAAACAAACAAACACCAGTTGTCAAGCGGTCATGTGAGACGCACACAAAAAGACACATAAATACACAGGTATGCACACATACACACACATGTATGTAGAGGCATGTGGCTTAGTGGTTACGGTGTTGGACTCATGATTGTAAGATTGTGATTTCAATTCCTGGACTGAGTGATGTGCAGTTTTTTTAAACCAACACATTGCTCCAGGTCTACTCAGCTGGCAAAATTGAGGAATCCTGCGACAGAGAACCATCCAGTTTAAGTGGGGAAACATGTGCCACAGAAACTGTGAAAATTGCCCTGTGAATCTCTATAACTCAAGAAGGATCTTTATCCCCCCTCTCTCTCTCTCTACATCATCATCGTTTAACGTCCGCTTTCCATGCTAGTATGGGTTGGATGATTTGACTGAGGACTGGTGAACCAGATGGCTACACAGGCTCCAATCTGATCTGGCAGAGTTTCTACAGCTGGATGCCCTTCTTAATGCCAACCACTCCAAGAGTGTAGTGGGTGCTTTTACGTGCCAGCAGCACAAGGGCCAGTCTGGCGGTACTGGCAACGGCCACGCTCAAATGGTGTTTTTACGTGCCACCTGCACAGGAGCCAGTCCAACGGCACACACACACACACACACATATATATATATATATATATATACAATAGGCTTTTCTTTAGTTTTTGTCTACCAAATCCACTCACAAAGCTTTGGCTGATCTGGGGCTATAACAGAAGACATGATTGCAGATTCAGTGGTTGAACCCGGAACCATGTGGTTGGGAAGCAGGCTTCTTACTACAGAGCCACACCTGTACCTAATTATAAAAAATAAAAAAATTATAGGATTTTTCAAAAAGAGGGTCCAGTAGAGTAAAATAGGGATGAGTTGGGTCCACTGGAAGAAAATGATTGAGAAACACTGGTCTTGAGCAAACTAATAGGAAAAATATAAAATACATGTGTACGCTCACATAGATGCACATTGCATGTTGAGAGATGCACGTGTATGTTGAGAAAGGGATTTTGCAAGTGAATTGTAAAACATGATAATCGCTATTATCAGACATTAACATCTACAGATGTTGCTGTGAAATTTCTGCAATGTGGGTCTATATGTAAATAGGATATGCTGACCGAGCTCAACTTCATGCTACAAAAAGATACTATCATTATCATATTCATGATAATATCATATATCATATTTTTTATTTGCTTGGAACCTGTACCAGTGGAGCACCGTCCGAGCGTGATCGTTGCCAGAGCACCAGCTGTCTGGTTTCCGTGCTGGGGGCATGTAAATAGCACCATTTGAGCATGATAGTTACCAACGTCACCCTCTTGGCACTTGTGCCCGTGGCATGTGTAAAGACATTCGAGCGAGATCATTGCTAGTGCTACTGGACTGGCTCCTGTGCAGGTGGTACGTAAAAGACACCATTTCGAGCGTGGCCATTGCCAGTACCACCTGACTGGCTTTTGTGCTGGTGGCATGTAAAAGCACTCACTACACTCTCTGAGTGGTTGGCATTAGGAAGGGCATCCAGCTGTAGAAACTCTGCCAAATCAGATTGGAGCCTGGTGTAGCCATCTGGTTCACCAGTCCTCAGTCAAATCGTCCAACCCATGCTGGCATGGAAAGCAGACATTAAACGATGATGATGCTTCTGAGAATCAATGAAACAAGGCTCTGTCAAATGCTGGGATTAGTTTAATTCATTTTTCCCCCTCCCTACTGCTATCCTCCTACCCCTGTTGTCACTGGCGCTCCCACCATCACCACTACCAAACCATTTTACATCTGTCTTTCCATGCTGACATGTGTTGATAATTCCAGTCTATTCCAGCAGAGCATGTTGAAATTCTTCATTATTTGATACATATAACAACAGAAAAGGATTTCGTGGATGAATCCTCTTTTCTACAACTACCAACTTTACAGAATGGACTGGAAGCATTTTATCATGCTACCGAGACTAGAGAGCTTGTCTGTGGCAGAACCAAACTATGTGTCTCCCACTACGGAGCATCACTTTCTATTCAGTCACTGTTTTCCTAGATGGGATGTCTTTGTTATGGACACCATGGAAATCAAAATGGTTGGCACTGTACTGCAGGAACAAGAAGTGGTAACTAGAACACACATCAACCAGGACAAGTCATGACCTTCTGGCTCAGTACTGAGAGAGAGAGAGAGAGATCCATGCCAGCCATCCTTGTTATTTCTTGCAGGACCTTAGGTCCTTATAAGATGCTTGGAGTTCAATTCCCAGTGGTGTGTTGTGTCCTTGAGCAAGACACTTTATTTCACATTGCTCCAGTCCACTCAGCTGGCAAAAATGGGTTGTACGAGTATTTCAAAGGGCCAACCTTGTCACATTCTGTGTCATGAGAACTACGTTAAAGGTAAGTAACGTGTTTGTTAAATGCTCAGCCACCTGCACATCAATTTCCCGAGCAGGCTGTTCCGCTGACCGTATCAACTGTAACCCTTGTCATAACCAATGGAGTGCCCGTCAATTTGCTTAACAATTGTGCTTTCTCTTAGTTTTCACCTGATTTGGTGAGATGGATTGCTTTTTCACTTTTTGCAGAAGAATGCATTCTCCTAGCCAGAAGATCCATCTGCTGCACTGGAACTGAGAGCTAGAATACAGCATACATAGATTAGCACTGAACCCCGAGACTCGTGGGACACCCAAACAATAAGTCAGTAAGTCTTGTGATGGCACTGGTCATCTATTGTGTTTGAAAACGTGTTTGCATCTGCATGGAGGGCTCAGTATCCTATGGCTGATGATGAAAATGTATATGTATGTGTGCTGAGACTGTTGGCATTGCAGAGATTTCTAAAGCAAGGAGATGTTGTTGTATGAGGCATGTTTTCTTGCAGCTTCATCAAAGAGATGATGCTGCAATCTTGTGTCAAACAAAGATCAAGATTGAATATCTGTAGCATTGCCTAGCACTTACAGTTCTCTACAGCAGAATACATGTGTATTCTCAATATGGTTAATTAGTGGTGTAGAATTGTGTGTATACCACATCAGAGAATGGCAGCAAAGAGAACAACAGTGTCTACTCTGCTACTCTCTCACAACAATCTGTTTCTCTCTGTCATACTCTATCCTCTCTCATCACTTTTGTCAGTCTACATTACTCCTTGAAGGAGCACAGCGCTGGTTTCCTGTGTATACATTCCTCCCTGGATAGGACCTCAGTCCATCACAGGATTACTCATCTTTACCACACGAGTGGAATGGAGCAACGTGTTTTGTTCAAGAACACAATGCCTTGCCCGGTCCAGGAAATGAAACTACACAATCTTACAATCACGAGTCCAACACCCTAACCACTAAGCCATGAGCCTTCATTTCTCTCGCCACCTTACCTTAACTAAAATCACTATCTCTCTCTCATTCTCATTTGAGTTGGTGAGTAAAGAGGCTCTTTCTCAGTCTTTTAACCCTTTTGTTATCATATTTTGGTCAACATATGCTGCCTTTATTTCAATTAATTTTTGAAGTATTTCGTCAAATGACTTTCTCATTATTAAGCTGGAGTTTGGAGCAAATTAACGTAAAATTTTGATGGAAAATTGTAATTTTAGACCACTTTAGAACAGTAAGTTTACATCATAGAACCTGGGGCGGTCTAGGTTGGTTGATATCAAAAGAGTTAAGATGACTTTGCAAGTGCTGGTACCACAAAAAGATCATCCAGTACACAGTGTAAAGTGGTTGGCACTAAGAAGGGCATCCAGCTATAGAAACCAAGCCAGAACTAATGCAGTATAGCATGATGTGGTTTTCTGATGTGTCAGATCTTGTCACTGTTTAACCTATGCCAGCATGGAAAGTGGAGGCAAAATGATGATAAAGATGATGATGAATTTTATATTGTTAATGCTTATGTTATTTTAGTGTGTGGAGGCGCAATGGCCCAGTGGTTAGGGCAGCGGACTCGCGGTCATAAGATCGCGGTTTCGATTCCCAGACCGGGTGTTGTGAGTGTTTATTGAGCGAAAACACCTAAAGCTCCACGAGGCTCCGGCAGGGGATGGTGGTGAACCCTGCTGTACTCTTCCACCACAACTTTCTCTCACTCTTTCTTCCTGTTTCTGTTGTGCCTGTATTTCAAAGGGTCAGCCTTGTCACACTGAATATCCCCGAGAACTACGTTAAGGGTACATGTGTCTGTGGAGTGCTTAGCCACTTGCACGTTAATTTCACGAGCAGGCTGTTCCGTTGATCGGATCAACTGGAACCCTCGATGTTGTAAGCGATGGAGTGCCAACAACATATTTTAGTGTGCCGTCTGTTGCATAATTATTTAGGGTAAACAGCTGTGCACTGAGAGTGCTGTTTTACCCCATTTCCGAATGTAATCTTCAATGTTTCATCAGGTGGTGGAGCAGCTCTGAAGGTGCTCTGGCCCCTTCCACCATGATACCAGAGTTACCCAGAGCCACCCATCAATGTAGCAAAAAAAAAAACCTCTCACATAACATCATGAGCTTTGTCGAATCAGACACTGTGACTCTGGGCCAGATGTTTCTACCATCCTCAATACTAATTCCTGCTGTGATCAACATCATCATCATCATCATTTAACATTTGCTTTCCATGCTAGCATGGGTTGGACAGGTTGACTTGGAGCTGTCCAGACTCCAACATGGTTTCTATGGCTGGATACTCTTCCTAAAGCCAACCACTTTACAGAGTGTGCTCGGTGCTTTGTAGGTGCCACCGGCATGGGTGCATTCATGCAGCACTGGTACAAATGCTTTTTATGTGGTACCGGCATCTGAAAGGACAAACCTGTATGTGTGGAAGACAGGGATTTTACTTCGCTTGATGCATTTTATCAAATAACAGCAAATCACCACATCTCCTGATCCATTGTCATTTCCTCAGTAATGTGAGTTTAATATCATTTCACTGCTCAGTGAATGAGTAGAGTATGCATATGAGGTGAACATGAGTTATTTTTACTTATCAGACTGTGGCCATGCTTTGGCACCACCCAGAAGAAATTTTTAGTTGAACGCATTGACTCTAGGGCCCCCTCATTTTTTAAAGCCTGGTACTTATTCTATCGGTCTCTCTTGCCAAACTGCTAAGTTACAGGGATATAAACACACCAACACCAGTTGCCAAGTGGTGGTGGAGGACAAATGCAGGCACAAAGACACACACACACAAATATATGATGGGCATCTTTCAGTTTCCATCTACCAAATCCACTCACAAAGCTTTGGTTGGCCTGAGGCTATAGAGAAGACATTTGCTCAAGGTATCACGCAGTGGGACTGAACCCAGAACCATGTGGTTAGGAAGCAAGCTTCTCACTACATGGTTTCGCACCTGTGTGAGTTCTTGGTATCACCTTACCAGGTGTCAATCATATAAGAATACACATAGAGTTGTTATTGGCTTCTGCTGTGTGATTGGCAGCGTGTGTTTTAATGTTGGGTGGCAATTGTGTTAAAATAAATGTTGTGTGGGTTGAATTAATATTATAAGGTGACAACTATGTAAAATGCAGACTAATGATGTTATAGTGTTGGGTGTCAACTGTGAAATACTATGTAAGGTGTGTGTTATTTCATTGTATGATGATTGTGTAGGGAATATAGTGTATTACTTGGTAGTGATTCTGTAGAATTCTGTGCTGTTTATACCAGTGGTTCTCAACCTTTTTGATATCCAGGCCAGATCCAAAACCTGGATTTTTTTTTAGGGGCTCTGCACCAACAAAGTAAAACGCAAGTCAATTAAAGAAAAAAAAAGTATCATATTTATAGAGGGAAGGCTGTTGAGGGTCATCTGGAATGTTGTCAAATGCTCACAGCCCTTTACAGTCAGGTTGTGTGTGATTAGTGGAAGTTTCATCATGGTGTTCCACAGAGCATTAGTGAAGGGCAAGAATGACAATGCTCTTAGGGAAACTTTAGGCATTGATGAAAATCAACTGGCTGGTCTATTCTGGAGGACTTTTGGGCTGGGGAACATGGATAATTTCTAGAAATCCTTTGCCTGGCAGTACCAGTTTGAGATAAACTCTAGAGGTATGGAAGTGCCATAAACTGGGCCCGCTTGACGTGCATGCAGAGTGATGCAGCCCTTCTGCACTCACCTGTCCAGTACATGAAGCATTACTGACTTATGAGTTTATGTCGAAGAGTTGCTGTTACATGTAGAACAGATCTGTTGAGCCCACCATAAACATCATCCATTTGCTCTCCTTTGGCCTTAACAAAAGAGGTTTGCATGGTGGCCAGACTGAAAGAGCTTAAGATATACACCTCCCCCCCTTTAGCCAAACTCTCATTAACTTTCTCGCGTTTCACTTGAAAAGGAAGGGTGGAGAGGGAAGTGCTGCTTTCTGGAAAATTCATTGAAAGGTGGAATGGTGAGTATGACTTGAGTGAATGGGCCAACTCTGAGCATGCACTTGTAGATATGAGAACAACAGAAACAAGGCACTTGCCTCAGTATTTGACTGTGGTTTTGTGGGATTTCCACTAGTACACCTTAGAAATCTCTCTCTCTCTTTTGGGGAATTATCCATTGTTATAATTGTTTCTTTATTTTTCTGTTTACTCTTTCAAGAAATCCCACATTGTATCACATTCTGTAATGTCCTCGGTCTTTTTGTAAACTTTTAGTGGATAATAAAGAAACGACTATGATTATTATTATTATTATTATTATTATTATTATTATTATTATTATTAAGGTGGTGAGTTGGCAGAATCATTATTATGCCGGACAGAATGTTTAACAACATTTCTTCCGGCTCTATGTTCGAAATTCAAATTCCGCTTAAGTTGACTTCACCAATTATCTTTTCGAGGTCGATAAAATAAGAACCTGTTGAGCACAGGGATCAATATTATCGATTAGTCCAAGTATTGTGCCGATTTCCGGCCTTGTTCCAACAGTAGAAAAGATTATTATTGTTCTTAAGGCGACGAACTGGCAGAATCGTAAGCATACCAGACAAAATGCATAGCGGCATTTCGTCTGTCACCACGTTCTGAGTTCAAATCCTGCCGAGGTCGACTTTGCCTTTCATATTTTCGGGGTCGATAAATTAAGTACCAGTTATGCACTATCGCTTGGGGGAGGGGGTGTAACTGTGAAACTCACCCCCACAAAATTTGAGGCTGTGTTAGAAAGGATTATTATTATTATTAATATCCTAAGTTTGTAGTCTAATCTATTTTTTAAAAAATAAAATTTACAGTACAATTCCAGTTTAATAAACACGGTGCTAATTAAGAAAAAACAGTTCAATCAAAATAGAAGGTTTTAATTTGTTACCTGAACTTCCAACAGTATCCGATTCAGCAGTTACACTTTCGTTAGTTTCACTGACATTTGTGCCAAAATTCCCATGGGTTTCCTGAAGGGAAACGTGTGGAGACAATGCTTCTATATTGTAAGAATCGTTCACATTGCCTTCACCATCAAAAAGGTCAAAGTTCGTTGAGGAATTTGGATTTTCAGCCAACCTAATATTCCCAGCAGGACCAATATTCCCTAGATTAGAAAAAAAAAAGGAAGTTTAACTGCTGTCGGAAGTAAAAACTTTTAAAGTGCAAGAAATTTATATACATCAATTCGTCTTCATACACGCGTATATATCTATATCTATATAATATATATATGCATACATACGCACAAGCACAGATATGGTCTTGTAAGAATAAAATCAAACACAAAAACAGAAAAAAAAAGTTTAAAAGGAGATTACAAATCCAAAAATGCAAACAGGAATGTGCCAAGGAAAAACATACTCGACTTAAGTAAGAGAAAACCGCTTCACCAGTAAGTTTTGTCCAGAAACATTCCTTTTACTTATTATTTACGATTATTCAGTTAAACCTTTCTAAGTTAGACAAATAAACTGTTGCAAAACTATACATTTTGCGGTAACTAGACAGTCTTTTTTTACAAAAAAAAAAAATGTTTAATTACTTCCTGGACAGAGCTGTGTCGAATTTATCTTTCGTTTCTACGTGTTTTTTTTTCCTTCTCATCTCTTTTTTTTTATATTTGCTCCAGAAGTTTTATCATAAAAAAAAACAAGGTTACTTTCGTGTTTTGGGGGGTATTTTTTGGCCCCAATCAATTTAGAAACTTTCTATTTTTGTTTTCATAGTTACAAAGAGAGAAAACTACAATATCTCAAATTAAGACATACGACATGCAAGCATATACACACATATACATATATATATATATCTACAATTTTGATCGAGCCAGTCTCACCTGATTCACATATATATATATATATATATATATATATATACACACACACACTCACACGTGAGGGTAAACAAATGTGTTGAGAATAGAAAAAAATAAACAAAAACAAATATTTACCATAATTCCAATAATGAAACACACACACACAGTGGCCAAGATTTGCAAAGTGTTATTTCAGATAAAGTTATTTTTATATTAAAAAAGGAATGCGTTACTGTACAAAATCGCACGCATCGGATGTATATGCATGCATTAATAGGTGCATGTGCGCGATTGTATATAAGGGCGTGTGTGTGTGTGTGTTATATTACGTAAAACAAATGTAAATAATAATGAGAAAAGTTTCGTGTAATATTTTCCCTATTTTGTTGTTACTGAAAAGCAAATATAAGCAGGCATAAAAGTAGTAAACTCAGCTATGTGATGTGACCTACTTCTTTAAAAACTCTAATAAATAAATAAAAAGGAGAAAAAAACAAACAAACAAACCAAAAACAACAACTTCGTTAGACTCTTACTCTCTTTCTCTCTTCTATGAAGTGACTTACCAAAAACTATTACGATCTTATTTACTATAAACTGATTAGTCTAGCAAATTTAGGTAGAAATAACATAATCGTTACTCCGATTTTATACACCGAGGCTATATAAAATTAAATGCAGTCACGCATACGCACATACATACATATATAAGCGCAAACACACATGATGTATACACACACACGTTTCTATCTATATTTATTTGTACACATGCGCATATACACTCTCACTACGTAAACGATAACAAGTGTCCATACATCTAGCTACTCACACTTCTACTCTACACACTCTCTCTCTCTCTGTATTCCTATAGAATAGAGTCGGAAATTGTCAAATGCGCTTAAGCCCTTAATTTCTTCTGATCTGCATGTTTGAAGATCGTAAAGACTTTAAAAAAAAAAACCTTTTATGTAATTTTTCAATATCGACTTTTTTCGTTTTGCAAAATCGTAATCTACGCTACTTAAAACGTGCAAATCGAAAGAAATTATGGTTTCTGAGCAGTAGATAATTTCCGATTCTATTCTATAGGGATGTACATACGTGCGTGTGCGCGTGCGTACGTGTATGTGTTGTTATATTGAAAATACGAAGTTTAATTATTTTCTATTGAAAGATTTCGCATATTTCCTAAATGTTAATATTTAGCATAGAACATAAATGTTCCTAATTCCATGCTCCTTTCCAAGTCTTTCTTGGTCTCATCTTCTGATCGAGGTGATGATTAGTGGTGTGTTGTTTTGTAGTAGACAGCAAAAGGTCATGGAAATGATGTACAAATTGTCACTGCCGTTTTTAAAAGCGCTTAAACGATTAACGCTTGGTTAATCGTTTCATTGTTTATTTCACTCATTCTGTATTGCTTTGTATTCGCTTTTGGTTTCCATATTGCTATTAACAACGCTCCAATAGTCAAATCATCATAGAATGTTGGTGTTATCGACAATTAATACTTTTTTGTTTGTATCAGACACATAAATATGATACTTTCTAGTTGGTTGACCGTACATTTACGACAAGAAGCTATTAAAATACATTATTATAACAGAGAGGACAACAAAATTAGACAGAATAATATCAGTTAATACTACCATGCTACTAACTGAATTATTTGCAAGAGAGTGGACTCTGCTAAAAGAGTCCAAGGTACCAGGATGTGGTATCAACTAGTCAGTTCACAGGAGTATAGTTGTTGGCATTCCGTCGTTTACGACGTCGAGGGTTCCAGTTGATCAGATCAACGGAACAGCCTGCTCGTGAAATTAACGTGCAAGTGGCTGAGCACTCCACAGACACGTGTACCCTTAACGTAGTTCTCGGAGATATTCAGCGTGACACAGTGTGACAAGGCTGACCCTTTGAATTACAGGTACAACAGAAACAGGAAGTAAGAGTGAGAGAAAGTTTTTGGTGAAAGAGTACAGCAGGGTTCGCCACCATCCCCTGCCAGAGCCTCGTGGAGCTTTAGGTGTTTTCGCTCAATAAACACTCACAAAGCCCGGTCTGGGAATCGAAACCGCGATCCTATGACCGCGAATCCGCTGCCCTAACCACTGGGCTATTGCGCCTCCACACAGGAGTATAGACCATTGTAGTAAATGGTGCCACTTAGCATGTGGTCTATCTATCTATCTACAACTTTTTTTTTTGTGCAGTCTAACTATAACTGTAACCCTACACTGAATTTGAACCCAGATCAGATCATTTCACACAGCATAGATTACAGATACTGCAGTAGACTGCATGCTAGACTAACACCTGATAAAATAGGAGAGTGATAGGTGACAGTATATCCATGGGTAGGAAGTATTGGACTGTTAGCAAGTGAGTTTTTGCCAGTCAACCAGATGGTTTTCTTTTGGATACAGTCTAGGACAATGATTATCAAAACCTTCAGATATGTGCATCCATAAGATTACCTGCCATCAGGTATCTACCATGCTCTGAATGTCTTGCTTCCCTGTGCATGGACTCATTAAAGCCCTGATGTCTGGCAACTAACTTAGTGGACAACCACAAGATTATCCACCATGTTTCCAATAATAACATTGGGCACCTTTTTGAATTCTATATGTCTAATACTTGTTGACATGCTTACAAAAATTTAAAAAAAGACAACAAAGAAATATTTTTTCACACTCAGAATTGCTGAAGCATGGAATAAACTATCCACATTGGCTGTTAGTTGTCAGGACACTTTTTGTGGCACTCCGTCGTTTATAACGATGAGGGTTCCAGTTGATCCGATCAACGGAACAGCCTGCTCGTGAAATTAACGTGCAAGTGGCTGAGCACTCCACAGACATGTGGAGTGTGACAAGGCTGGCCTTTGAATTACAGGCACAACAGAAACAGGAAGAAAGAGTAAGAGAAAGTTGTGGTGAAAGAGTACGGCAGGGAATTGAAGCCGTGATCCTACGACCGCGAGTCCACTGCCCTAACCACTGGGCCATTGCACCTCCACTGTCAGGACACTGCTTCCTGAAATTTGCCAACAGTACACCTCATGCCCCCCACCTCTGATTTTTTTTTACTTTTGAAAACTTTTTCACAGTTCACTTCCTGTGCATAATTCATGTGCAGTGCATGTAGTTTCGCTTACTTTTTCTAATGAATTTTAATGCACCTGAGCACTGTATACAATAAGTTCATTATTATTTTTAATATCTAGGCCAGATCCCAAACCTGGTTTTTTTTAGAGAGCCACATCAAAAAAAAGTAGAAAACAAGTTCATCAAAGAAAAATATTTGTGTGCAAGAGAGAAGACTGTTGGTTTGGTCATGTGATGCATATGAATGAGGACAGCTGTGCAAAGAAGTAGAGTGTATGTCTGAAAGGGGTAGACCCAGGAAGACTTGGGATGAAGTGGTGAGAAAGGATCTTCGGATGTTGGGCCTCACAGAGGGTATGACAGGGGACCAGGAGATGTGGTTATTTGCAGTATTTGATAAGACACATCAAGCTAAGTAAAATCCCTGTTTTCCACACATACAGGCTTGTCCTTTCAGGTGCCAGTGGCACATAAGAAGCACCCAGCACACTCTGTAAAGTGGTTGGCATTAGGAAGGGCAGCATCCAGCCATAGAAACCAAGCCACAACAGACAGTTGGAGTCTGAACAGCTCCATGTCAAACTGTCCAACCCATGCCAGCATGGGAAGTGTACATTAAACAATGATGATGATGATGATGAGGGAAGATCTTCAGAAAGATGCTTGAGGGTTGCATGTGGCCCTGGGAGCCATGGTTGAGAATTGCTGGTTTAGGATGTTTGTGTATGTAAGCATCAACATTGGTCCTGTAGAGGAAGGCTGGTCTTTGGGGTACAGTTTCACCCTTTTGATACCAACCCAACTTGAGACTGTCCCTGGTTTTATTATATAAACTTTTGGTTTTAAAGTGATCTAAATTAAACCTTTCTTCCATCAAAATTTCATGTGAATTTATGCTCCAAACACCAAACACTTTAGCTCTTTGATCAACTGAATCACTTGCTCACATAAGTGGTTGAGTATACCATAGATATGTGTATTCTTAAAGTTATACTCAGGCAGAATCAATGTGAAAAAGTGTGTGACATGGCTGTATTTTTAAATTACAGTTACAAGAATCCATTCATTAAGCTTCAGTACAGTTTCCATCTACCCAAGGTTGCTCACAAGGCTTGGGCTGATCCAAAGTAATGTTAAAAGGCACTTGCCCAAATCTCAGTAGAATCAAACCTGGAACCTCATGGTTGCAAAATGAAATTCTTAACCATTTGGATCCATGTTACATTTATTTCTTGAATAATATTTCAGAGATGTTCATTGCAAACACCATTGTTACTAGATTTTTTATCACAAAACAACATCTCTTCAACCAGTTCGCCATCATTCACACATCAGATGTATGCATGAATAATGTGATTCACTAGTGCCCCTGGACTGGTTCTTGTGCGGGTGGCACATGAGATGCACCATTTTGAGCGTGGCCGTTGCCAGTACCGCCTGACTGGCTCCTGTAGGATTTTCGAGCGAGATCGTTGCCAGTGCCCCTGGACTGGCTTGTGCGGGTGGCACATAAAAGACACCATTTCGAGCGTGGCCGTTTTCGTGCGGGTGACACGTAAAAGCACCCACTACACTCTCTGAGTGGTTGGCGTTAGGAAGGGCATCCAGCTGTAGAAACTCTGCCAAATCAGACTGGAGCCTGGTGTTGCCATCCAGTTTCACCAGTCCTCTGTCAAATCGTCCAACCCATGCTAGCATGGAAAGCGGACGTTAAACGATGATGATGATGATGATGACTGCTAATATCGGTAAATTCATCAAATTGAACAGAAAGATATCTGCTACAATGTTTATTAACCTGTTGAACCTTAACATTAAATGGCATTTAATCCATGTGGCTACAAATTATATTACTTATTCAGTAGAAGGTTACATACTGACGCATAATCTTGGTTTCAAAAAGTTTCCATAAAAGCTGAAATACTTAATTTTAATAAGGTTTTACCTGTAGAAAATGGTTTTCCAACTTTAGTGATAATTCCCAGCTTGAAATGAAGAATTTTAAGATTAACTATAGACCTGATGATGACCGTAGCACTAATTTGTATTGTATGGCAGTTATATTTCTGCAATAAATTCCAGAAAAAAGCCAGTAGCTTGCTGGTAAGTTCACCATGTTTGTCACATGAAAACTATCATGCTTTACAGACTCATTGCCAAATACAGAATTGCAATCAGTTTGTACAGCAAGTAACCAGTGATATTATATTGATTTCAAATTTTGGTACAAGGCTGGTATTTTGGGGAAGAAGCAGGTATGTCAACTGCATTGAGTCCAGTGCTCATTTGGTATTTATTTTATTAATCCTGAAAGGATGAAAGGCAAAGTTGACCATGGCAGAATTTGAACTAGGAATGTAATGATAGATGAAATGCTGCTAAGCATTTTCCCACAGCATGATAATGACTCTGCCACCTCACTGCCTAAATAATAATAATGATGATGATGATGATGATGATGATGATAATAATAATAAGAATTGGAAGAAGAAGAAGAAGAAAATGCCCTGATGCAGTACCAGGCAGTGGCTCTCATGGCTTCTGATCTTAATTGATTGGAAGTGTTATCATGTACATTGTTTTGTCTTGGTATAAAAGATGGGCTACAGCAAATATTTTGCTCAATACCACAGATTTGCTTGTCAGTTGTTTGACCTTAACCAGTTGAGCATGTCCCTTGGTGGCTGACGATATGTGCATCTCTGATCACGAGCAGAAGTGGTGGGGGAGCATCATAGACATGTGTTGAGAGGAATTCTTTGGAGTTCGAATAATTCACCTTTGGAAATATGGGTGTTTTGCTCAACATCCTGAAACAAACCTTATTCAGGGACTTTTTGAGCAGGATGGCCTACTCAACATGAAGAAAGTTCTAAGTGGGCCCCACTTGCAAGGTCATGCACTGTTTATCTTGATATGAGATCACCATGTCATGCACATATGCTTGTGATGCATGTGCCTGGTGTACTCTTATCAGAGGGGTAGTCATGATGGGTATAATGGGCTTCGTATATTTTACCCCAGTGTCACACTGATGGCATGCACTGCTCTCTCACTCAATTATAATACTGATAATAATACTTGTTACAAGTCCTGACACAAAGCCAGCAAGTTCAGGGGAGGATGTAAGTTGGTTACATCAACCCAGTACTCAACTGGTACCTATTTTATTAACCCTGAAAGGATGAAAGCAAATGTTGATTTTGGCAGAATTTGAACTCAAAAGGTAAAGCTGAACAAAATGCCACTAAGTATTTTACCTGACATGCTAATGTTCCTATCAGCTCACCGTCTTAACAATAATAAACCATTTTACTATAGGCACAAAGCCTTCACTGGTACTGAAAGGATGAAAGGCAAAATTGACCTTAGCGAAGTTTGAACTCACAACATGGTGATGGGCAAAATACTACTAGACATTTCGTCCAGTCTGCTAACAATTCTGCCTGCTCGTGACCTTAACAATAATAATAACATGAGCACTCAGAGAGCGCAAACCTCCACCAAGGCAACACCTATGTCCTCTCAACGATTAGCCAGAGATGATTTTTAAAATGAGAATATCTGAAATAAACTCGAACGCTCTCACAAACGAGAATACTAAAAATGAACCCGACCGCTCTCAAAAATTGAGTGAAAAAACTCAAAAAATAATCCAGAATCCTTGTCCGGTACCAGATCGATCTCAAAATCTAATCAGTTCATGCCAATCATGAGGCCAAACATCCCTGAAAGTTTCATCCAAATCCATCCAGTGGTTCTGGAGATATCTTGTCCACGGACAAACAAACACAACTGAAAACAATACCTCCACTTTCGCTTTATAATAATAATGATTTCAAATTTTGGCACGAGGCCAGCAATTTTGGGGAGCAGGCAAGTTGATTGTATCGAGCCCAGTACTCAACTGTACTTATTTTATTGACCCCCGAAAGGGATGAAAGACAAAGTTGACCTCGGTGGAATTTAAACTCAGAACATGAAGATGATTGAAATATCAGTAAGAATTTTGTCCGGCGTGCTAATGATTCCGCCAGCTCTCTACCCTTCAATTAGTTTTGTTATATTGATGTTTCTCTTGCTGGAAGAATCCATTGTGAATTATAGGGTTTATAAAATAGTACAGTAGTTTAGTAGACAAAAGTATGATGAGAGAAAGCTATGGAATTTCTTTGAAATATAAGTCAAGTATTGCAGCTCGTAACGCAGAAGAGAGAAAAATACACAAATACAAGAACATAATCAGTTTGTGTTTGGTCATTGTCAAGTTCTCAGACCCTGCACTGCCGATTTCCTCCACAAAATCAGGATAACTATGGCCTGTGTGAGAAATAAGCTCCACAAAGTGGAATGACTGCTGGAGAGAGTGTTGCTGGCCATTTTTCATGGTAACACCTTTGCAATCATGTCTGCAAGACACGGCTAAACACGCCATTTATTTAGGGATGTACAATCCATTATTCCCTGCCCCCGCCTCATCTTCTGTTGCTTAATCCCCACCCTGTTCTTTTTTTTGTTTGTTTCTTTGGTGAGGTAGTTATGGGGGTTGTTTTTTCTTGGTAATTTTGTTTTATACTAATGTTTTTTTTCTTTCTTTTCATCCTGTGAAATATGTTGCCAATAAAAACAAAGTCTAGTCTTTTTTTTACAAAAAAAAAAAATAATAACAAAAAATAAACCCACAAAAAGGAATGAAAAACAATACCCATGTCTGTGTCTATAAACACTCTGGTATATAATTAATTGAACTATTCCGGCTGTAATAACCAATCAAAATGTTTAAATATCGTTACAGTACGTTTAACTAATTCACGCGAGTGCATACATATATTATACATAAGCTAGCTTCTCATTTGTGTCAGTTAATATGTTGTCCATATTTCATTCTTTTCAAACTGCTAGCATTATGATTGAATGAATCTTTACCATGTATATTCATATGTTGCAAAGCTAGCTTAACGACCACACGAATTTGATGTAGCACTTCAAAACCACAAAGACAGCTAGTGATACACTTTGTAACTAACTGAATGTGTTTGTCACTCTCTCCCCACCGCCTCCTTTTTTTTAAAAAAACCCTCAAATGTGTTTTGTGTTGTCAGATGCGAGGAAGAGACGTAATTTATATTTTTGTGCTATTTATTTTCTTTTATCTAGATAACTGCTCAGTTAACTACTGACTGCAAAGCAAGAGGTGATTCACCCTGCTTGTGTGCAGTCACCGTGCCTGTTATGCTGGAAGAAACTACAGATCTACAGGAGATACATAAGATGTTCACACACGACAGATTATGCAATGAAGTGTGGCTTATTAACGTTTTCAGGCGTGCATGTTATATTATTGTATGGACACATGCAAGTACCATAAAACCGCAGGTCACCTATTGTTTCTCTATATAACTCTTCTTTTTTTTTCATCTATCTTTTTCCTTGTTTCGGTCATTTGACTGTGGCCATGCTGGAGCTCTGCTTTGAGGAATTTTAGTTGATTGAATTGACCCCAATACATTTTTTTAAAGCCAAGTACTTATGCTATCAGTGTATGTTACTGAACCACTAAGTTACGGGGGACGTAAACACACCAACACCGGTTGTCAAGTGGTAGTTGGGTTCGAACACACACACACACACACAGACTTACACAAACACAGACACATACACAAATACAGACACACACACACAGACACACAAAGAGACACATATTCAAAGACACACAAACACAGACACAAAGAGACACACATACACAAAAACACACACATACGGGCTTCTTTCAGTTTCTATGTACCAAATCCACTCACAATGCTATTGTAGTAGACACTTGCCGAAGGTGTCACACAGTGGGGCTGAACTCGGAACCATGTAGTTGGGAAGTAAACTTCTTACCACACAGCCACTCCTTGTCAACTAGTTACCATAAATAGCCATCTCTGGCCACAACTGGGCATAAATGCCATGCTTTAGTAAGACTCACAGTCAAAGGGAAAGTACTACTTGGTGACTGAGAATTTTTTTAAGCAATTAAAAGAAATTTATTTTAAAAAATCAAGAGTAGTAGGAGGGAGGGAGTTGAAAGTGTGTGTGTGTGGGGAGAATGAGAATAAAGTTATCTTCAGGCCAGAGACCTGGTCTAAATTCTTCCAACAGAGCAGGGTGCAGGCAGCAAAGGGCTAGAGCAGTAGGTCTCATCTGAGGTCCAACGCGACCCTTAGCGGTCCATATAAGATTTGGTTTATAAAATTTATCTGCAATAAACTGGTTATAATTCTACAATCCACAAAATGTTTCGCCAATTTTTTTTTTTTGATTCCGAATAATATTATTTCTATTCTAGGCACAAGGCCCTGAAAATTTGGGGGAAGGGGGCTAGTTGATTATATCAACCCCGGTGCGTAACTGATATTTATTTCATCGATCCCCCCTCCCCCCGAAAAGATGAAAGGCAAAGTTGACCGTGGCGGAATTTGAATGGAGAACATAGCAGCTGACGAAATACTGCTAAGCATTTCGCCCGGCATGCTAACGATTCTTTTCTACTCTCGGCACAAGGCCCGAAATTTTGGGGGAGGGGATCAGTCGATTAGATCGACCCTAGTACACAACTGGTACTTAATTTATCAACCTCGAAAGGATAAAGGGCAAAGTCGACCTCGACGGAATTTGAACTCAGAACGTAAAGACAGACGAAATACCGCTAAGTATTTCGCCCGTAACACTCAAGTTCTAAATGATTAAAATAAAAGCAAGGGGAGGGGCGAATTCAAAATAAAAAGAATTGAAGTAAAACTTGGATTCTTTTATTTGTTTACTTGTTTCAGTCACTGGGTTGTGGCCATGTTGTAGCACTGTTTGGAAAGATCAAGTTAAAATGGACACCAACACTAATTTTAAGTCTGGGGCTTATCTATTTGGATACCTTTTGTCTAACTGTGAATTTATAGAGACGCCACCTGACTGGTCCCGTTCCGGTGGCACGTAAAACGCACCATTCGTGTGTGATCGATGCCAGTGTTACCTGACTGGCCCCCATGCCAGTGGTACGTAAAAAGCAGTCTCGGAGTGGTTGGCGTTAGGAAGGGCATCCAGCTGTAGAAACCTTGCCTGATCAGACTGGAGTCTGGTGCAGCCTCCCGCCTTGCCAGTCCTCAGTCAAACCGTCCAACCCATGCCAGCATGGAAAGCGGACGTTAAAGCGGATGATGATAAACAAACCAATATCGATTGTCAAGCTGTGAGGCCCACACCCCTGTACACACACACGGTTACACATATTTGTGGATGAAAACAGCTTCTCAGCCACATGTCTATGTTTAAATAATAATAATAATCCTTTTACTAAAGACACAAGGCCTGAAATTTTGTGGGGAGGGGACTAGTCGATTACATCAACTCCAGTGTTTCACTGGTACTTATTTTATCGACCCTGATGGGATGAAAGGCAAAGTCGACTTCAGCGGAAGTTGAGCTCAGAACATATGGACGGACTAAATGGCGCTAATAATAATAATAATAATAATAATAATAATAATAATCCTTTCTTCTTTAGACACAAGGCCTGAAATTTTGGTGGGTACGGGATAAGTCGATTCCATTGATCCCCAGTACTCAACTGGTACTTATTTAGGATGAAAATCAAAGTCGACCTTGGTAGCATTTGGACCCTAGAATGTGAAATATAATAATGATGATGATGATGATGATGATAAAAAATGGAACTCAGTGACATCTGAGTTAATTGGTTAATTAATCAAATGACAAATAAAATATAAAGTAATATGCAACCAGTGCATGTATTTATCATTGGCATAATGACCCTCCCAAGACACAGCAAAGTTTGTTTCAACACTCGAGTTCACAACAAACATCTTAAGCAAAATACAAAAACGAAACAGTATTGAAAAATAATTAGAAATTATTGAATAGAGAGGAAAAGACAAAATACACACACACACACATACAAAAAAAAATAATAATAACAAAATGACTAAATATCTTTTCAAGTATTTTGGCAAGTACACAAGAGACAGCTAGTTAATGTAATATTTAAATAATTGTTAATTATCCCTAAAACTACTCTATTGTTAAGTTGAAATGACTCCTGTATTCTTTTATTATTATCACTATTATTATTAAGGAAGCGAGCTGGCAGAATCTACACGCATACAACCAAAGCTAAAGCTCTAAGCTTTACAAAATTGGTAATTTTTATACGAATCCTTGCTCAAACAGTGCAAATAGGATATTTCAAATATAATTTGGTATGAAATAACAATTGTACTGAAAACTTCTCGATTTAGGAAGCACGTAGTTATTTCCCTTGAACAATTTATTATTTAGAAGTACGCAGATGTACCCGAAGACTGGCCTTTTATATAAGGGTAGTATTTCTAATCCAGTTTGTATTATCCATTATTAATAATTAAATTAAATATTATCTCTTTTATTGCAAAAGAGAAGGAAAACATCAACAATTTGTTTTATCATTGTGCAGTTGTATTTCTTTTATACACTTTCGTTTTTTTTTTTCAAACAAAGCATTTATGGACGCAGGAGTGGTTGTGTAGTTAAGAAATTTGCTTCCCAACCACATGATCTTGTGTTCAGTCCCACTGTGTGGTATCTTAAGCAAGTGTCTTCTACTGTAGCCCAGGGCTGACCAAAGCCTTTTGAGTGGGTTTGCTAGACGGAAACTGAAAGAATCACGTCATATACGCGTGTGTGTGTGTCCCCCCAACCTTTTTTAAACAAGTGTTTGACTTATCACTAGATCAATCAACTAAGTGATTGATGGATCAAATGACTAATCAAGCAATTGATTAATTACCATTACCATATCTGAATGGCACAAAAGACTCATATGCATATTAGATGCAGCCCAATTCAAGAGAAAAATGGTTTCAGTGCATTTATAGCATTTAACATAGCTGTGACTTTGAATATTACATAGCTATAATTTTGAACATGATTTTCAATGTATTGAAGATTTTTTTGAGACATTTAAAAAAGAAACAAAAAAAAAATACGGTGTCATCCAATATGATAGTTAACTAGTTGACTAATAGTATTAAAACAAAATGAAACAGAACCAGTGCGACCCTCAGAAAACAATACAATACGGCCCCAACTTTATCTTCTATCTTTTAGTTATTAGACTGCGGCCATGCGGGGGCACTGCCTTGAAGGGTTTTTTGTTAAGCAAACTGTGTTTGTGTTGGAATACACAACCTTTGTTTCAATTAGTCGTGAAAATAATGAAGAATTTAGTAAAAAAAAATGAGGAATTTAGTAAAATAACTGCTGTTATTAAGCTGGTGTTCGGCCTAGTACTTATTCTATCAGTTTCTTTTGCTGAACTGCTAGGTTATGGGGATGCAAACACACCAACACCAGTTGTCAAGCGATGGTGTTTCTTATTTCTTTATTGCCCACAAGGGGCTAAACAAGGACAGACAAAGGGATTAAGTCGATTACATTGTCCCTAGTGCATAACTGGTACTTAATTTATCGACCCCGAAAAGATGAAAGGCAAAGTCGACCTCGGCGGAATTTGAACTCAGAACATAAAGACAGACGAAATACCGCTAAGCATTTCGCCCGGCGTGCTAACGTTTCTGCCAGAGTTGGTTTGCTTACGTCCCTGAAATGTAATGATTTCAGCAAAAGAAACTGGTATAATAAGTACGAGACTTAAATAAATAAAGTAACTAGAGTCAGTTTATTTAACTAAATCCTTCAAATTGATATTCCATCATGAGTGAAACAGGTAGAAAAAATGTAAGACAAGGTTTACACAGGTAACGCACGTGTGTTTGTGTGTGTGTGTGTGTGTGTGTGTGTGTGTGCGCCCGCACTTATTTACACAGGAAGACGAATGCTGTGTTCACGTCTTTCTTTTGACCCAGAAGTCAAAAGTAGATCACAGTCCCAACTTATTTTTACACAATTCTATTTACACGGCCAGAAAGTCAATTTGATATTATTGTGAGATAAGAATATCAAATTTACATTCATTCAACAACAGAAGAAAATAGAAAGCGAGAGGGAAAGAGGGAGGGAGAGAGAGAGAGATTCATTCAGTGAGGCAGTTGTCTTGTTTAATGCTGTGTGTTGGCGTTTAACCAACCACATGACAACACATGTGAATTGAGCATTGTTCAGTAGCTGTGACAATAACAGTAACTAGGTTCACAAATACAACGGTTGCTCATCCTTCTGTAACATACAAACACAACATGCATACACTTGCTAACACAGAGGTACTCTAACGATATAATTATCAGAAGATATACAAACTCTCTCTCTCTCTCTCTCTCTCATATATATAAATATATATATATATATATATATATATATATATAGAAGGTTTAGATTTAGATTCAAGATTGAATATGGTACTTATGTTTAGGCACCAGAATATAGTATTATGGTATTATACAAAAACCATTCCAAAAAACTAGGTGATCAAAAATTCAAAATAAGCAACATGGATTTTAAAGGTGATTGCAGTACGCACGTTTCATGCTACTCCATTTATTTAAGTAATGCGAGCATTACATTAGATGCAATATGTAGAGCAATCTTCAGCTGCAGGAAAATGCAGAAAATTACAGTAGAATAGACATATTATAATTGTGGCAACATTTCAAATCCAAGTGGGAGGAAGAATACATAAAAATCCATCTTGACATAGCCAAGTCTATCAGGCTAGTATATATATAATCCAAGAGAGTTAGGGGTTGAGAATCCAACCCACTAAGGGATAATATCTATCCAATATACTGCTGGGAGGGTATCCAATTATTATTACACTAGTGTTTTACCAAGTGCAGTAAGTGGGTGCGGGTAAAAGGAGGTTTTACCCTAAATTTATATATCAATAAGAAAATGGAGGGGAATATGAGGTACTCATCAACTTGCAGACATTGTACTTTGTTAATTAATCCATTTATTTTACAACCAAAGGTAAAATAAAAGGATTAATTAACAAAGTACAATGTCTGCAAGTTGATGAGTACTTCATATTCCCCTCCATTTTCTTATTGCTATATATATAAACAATTGCAGTGTGGAAGGTGTTTATAAGCCATTAAAAATAACACACAAAAACCGTTAGATTCACTTGAACATTTAAATTTTATTTGCCAAAATATTTTTATCGCTTTAAGACAAGGATTAATTAACAAAGTACAATGTCTGCAAGTTGATGAGTACTTCATATTCCCCTCCATTTTCTTATTGCTATATATATAAACAATTGCAGTGTGGAAGGTGTTTATAAGCCATTAAAAATAACACACAAAAACCGTTAGATTCACTTGAACATTTAAATTTTATTTGCCAAAATATTTTTATCGCTTTAAGACCGCGACCTGTTCACTGACAAAATTCCATGCTGTACTGCAGCACGGAATTTTGTCAGTGAACAGGTCGCGGTCTCAAAGCGACGAAAATATTTTGGCAAATTAAATTTAAATGTTCAAGTGAATCTAATGTTTTTTGTGTGTTTCTTAAATGGCTTATAAACACCTTCCACGCTGCAAATTATTTTCGTTCCAGCACATGATCTTAGATCAGGTCACTTGCTATGCAACTACATCTCCATAATATATATATATATGGTAATTAAGATATAAACTCAAATTAGGCAACCATACTCATACATTTATAATTTTGACTTAAAATGTGTATGCATATATTAATACATATTGACACATATGAATATTAAAAAAAATATTCATAAAATATAAGTGGAAGCAAGGATTAGAATTGAAGGGCCTTAGAGTTAACTTAGCTATAAGCAAAGTCTTAATAAGTAGGAAGGCAAACAAACCACAAACCCCTTCAGGTAGATGGCCCTGCTCGATCTATTGAAAAGGCATAGGTAGAAACTCTATAAGATGTATCCAGTGTAAGCTATGGACACATAAGAGGTGCAGCAATATCAAAGGCAGGTTAACTAGGAAGTCAGTTTTTGTATGTGACTGATGTTCAGGAGCAATAAACACTGAAAATGTGCAGAGAACAACTTCTGTCACATTCCAGGGAGAAAAACTAGAAGTAGTTGATAGCTTCTGTTACCTAGGTGACCAAGTCAGTAGCAGGGGTGGGTGCTCTGAAAGTGTAGCTGCTAGAATAAGAATAGCCTGGGCAAAGTTTAGAGAGCACTTACCTCTGCTGGTGATAAAGGGCCTCTCACTCAGAGTAAAAGGTAGATTATACGATGCATATGTGCGAACAGCCATGCTACATGGCAGTGAAACATGGGCCGTGACTGCTGAGGACATGTGTAAGCTTGCAAGGAATGAAGCCAGTATGCACCGATGGATGAGTAATGTCAGTGTGCATACTTGACAGTGTAAGTACCTTGAAAGAAAAGTTGGACCTAAGAAGCATCAGTTGTGGTGTGCAGGAGAGACGACTGCACTGGTATGGTCATGTGGTGAGAATAGATGAGGATAGCTGTGTGAAAAAGTGTCACGCCCTAGCAGTAGAGGGAACTTGTGGAAGAGGTAGACCCAGGAAGACATGGGATGAGGTGGTGAATCATGACCTTCGAACATTAGGCCTCACCAAGGTAATGACTAGTGACTGAGACCTTTGGAAATATGCTGTGCTTGAGAAGACCCGGCATGCCAAGTGAGACCATAACCTGTGGCCTATGCCAGTGGGTGTAACCATCCCACTTTCCTTCATTTGACACTAAACTCTGCTTGAGAAGACCTATTCAGGCAAGTGAAATCGAAATCAAATTTGATGATAGCACTGCATGACTGGCATCTGTGCTAGAGGAGCACTAAGGGCACCATCCAAGCGTGATCGTTGCAAGGGCTGCTGACTGGCTCCCGTGCTGGTGGCACATAAAAAGCACCATTCGAGCGTGATTGTTACCAGTGTCGCCTTACTGGCACTTGTGCTGGTGGCACGTGAACAAAACATTCGAGTAAGGTCGTTGCCAGTCATTGCTGGACTGGCTCTTGTGCAGGTAGCACGCAAAAAACACCATTTGAGCGTGGCCATTGCCAGTACTGCCTGACTGGCCTTTGTGCCGGTGGCACATAAAAGCACCCAGCTGTAGAAACTGCCAGATCAGATTGGAGCCTGGTGCAGCCAATCTGGCTCACCAGTCCTCAGTCAATCCATCCAACCCATGCCAACATGGAAAGCGGACGTTAAACGATGACAAGGATGATGATGATATATATAAACACGCATACACACACACGTGCATAAGTGTGTATATATGCATGTGTGTATGTGTATTTATGTGTGTTTGCGTGTGTGTAAATTGTGATTTGGCTATTGTTGACAACAGAACATGTGCAATATGTGGAAAGATGTGCCTCTCAGCTGGAGGATTGAAAAAGCATGTCAAAAGAATTCATACTATGGTACCTGTTCCCTCTGCCAGCCAGCACTGTCGTGCATTATGCAATAGAATGTGTAAATCTTTGACCGGACTCAAGAGTCATACAATGCATTATCAATAACTCATTTGAATGATTCTTTCTAGCAATGGTTCTGCTGTTATACAAAAAAGCAGTCACTACACACGCACACACACATTATATAAAGAAAATATATAATTAACCTCATTGTTTTTATTTACTCTCTGGCATTACTTTGGTATCTTCTGTTACACTGGAATTGCTGGCATCATCACAAACTTCAAGCCAACACTTGGTTCAACCTTTATTCCTCCACTCACTCCCCTCCTCCACCACCACCACCACCACCACCACAGCCTAATTCAGTCATATACAAATCAATACAATACATGTTCATTTCAGAACTTGATTGATTTTGTAATTTACGTTGTTCCTATGGGGTTCTGTCATTCAACTAACTTTGTTTCTCAGAAGAAAAGAAAATTATATCGTGGAAACATAGTCTTCTGTTAAGAAAATTTAGAAAGAAAATAAAAGAAAATAAAAATAAAAAAAAGGAACTTCTGTATTGGTTTAACTGCTTTTTGTTACCATATCTCTGTCGAAGAGAGAGATATGGTAACAAATTAATTGTGAAAATATCTTCAATCTTTTATCATTTCAGTCATTGGACTGTGGCCATGCTGGGGCACCACCTTGAAGGGTTTTAGTTGAACAAATCAATCCCAGTATATCTTTTATCTTTTACTTGTTTCAGTCATTGGACTGTGGCCATGCTGGAGCACCACCTTGAAGGGTTTTAGTTGAACAAATCAATCCCAGTATATCTTTTGTCTTTTACTTGTTTCACTCATTGGACTGTGGCCATGCTGGGGCACCACCTTGAAGGGTTTTAGTTGAACAAATCAATCCCAGTATATCTTTTATCTTTTACTTGTTTCAGTCATTGCACTGTGGCCATGCTGGGGCACTACCTTGAAGGGTTTTAGTTGAACAAATCAATCCCAGTATATCTTTTATCTTTTACTTGTTTCAGTCATTGCACTGTGGCCATGCTGGGGCACCACCTTGAAGGGTTTTAGTTGAACAAATCAATCCCAGTATATCTTTTATCTTTTACTTGTTTCAGTCATTGCACTGTGGCCATGCTGGGGCACCACCTTGAAGGGTTTTAGTTGAACAAATCAATCCCAGTATATCTTTTATCTTTTACTTGTTTCAGTCATTAGACTGTGGCCATGCTGGGGCACCACCTTGAAGGGTTTTAGTTGAACAAATCAATCCCAGTATATCTTTTATCTTTTACTTGTTTCACTCATTGGACTGTGGCCATGCTGGGGCACCACCTTGAAGGGTTTTAGTTGAACAAATCAATCCCAGTATATCTTTTATCTTTTACTTGTTTCAGTCATTGGACTGTGGCCATGCTGGGGCACCACCTTGAAGGGTTTTAGTTGAACAATTCAATCCCAATATATCTTTTACTTGTTTCAGTCATTGCACTGTGGCCATGCTGGGGCACCACCTTGAAGGGTTTTAGTTGAACAAATCAATCCCAGTATATCTTTTATCTTTTACTTGTTTCAATCGTTTGATTGTGGTCATGCTGGGGCACTGTCTCGAAGGTACTTAGGCTTTAAAAAAAAATCTGGTGTTTAATCTCTGTTTTGCCAAATCGCTAAGTTACAGGAATGTAAACAAACCAACACCAGTTGTCAAGCATTGATAGGGGACAGACGCATACACACACACACACATATATAAGAGGTACTGAAAAGTTCCTGGCTTTAGGTAAAAGAAAATACAAAAGGACCAGTTAATTATGATTTTATCTAACATATTCCCCTCTCAGATTCACACACTTATTACAGCGGTTCTTCAGTTTTTTTAAGCCCAGTAAAAGAACTTGGAAGGTTGAGCCTCCAACTCGACCTTTCACCATACTGTTAAAGCCAGGAACTTTTCAGGACCTCCTCATATGACAGGCTTCTTTCAGTTTCCATCTATCAAATTCAATCACAAGACTTCAGTTGGGCAGGGCTATAGTAGAAGACACTTGCTTAAAGTGCCATACTGTGGAACTGAATATGGAACAAAGAATTTATCAATATAATTTTGTCATCATCATCATCATTTGATTACTATTTTCTATATCAGCAGGCGGAAGTCAGATGGTTTGACAGGAGTTAATGAACCTCTCTCTCTCCCTCCCTCCCTCTCTCTCTCTCTCTCTCTCTCTCTCTCTCTCTCTCTCTCT
Source organism: Octopus bimaculoides (assembly GCF_046866305.1). Lineage (NCBI taxonomy): Eukaryota > Metazoa > Mollusca > Cephalopoda > Octopoda > Octopodidae > Octopus > Octopus bimaculoides. The sequence continues at coordinate 8,115,583 of NC_142944.1, forward strand.
CATTCAGTATGACACACAGACAAATGGTACGACATGTATTGTTCGTCTGAGATGAAACGGTCGAGAGCAATGGAGCTCTGATTGCAATAAATATATTTATGTCAATGTGAGATAATAAAGCAGGGAGATAGGACTTAACTGTTAACGATTATCTGTTTCACTTAATTTGTTACCATGACAGTAGAAAGACAACTTCATAGAAAATAAATACAAGCACACAAACATGCGTTTATATTACACATGTATTATCAGATTCATTACGACAAAGCTGAGGTAGAAAAAAAATCTGTTTCCATCAGTGTCAACCGTATGATGAGACAAAAATTTACAAGAATCATTCTTAAGCCAGGCTTCAAGTGGTTCATTAGAATGCTTCCAACAAGAATACTATATGATATGCATTTTGGTTATATTCTAGGGTTCACACTGGTTTCATTAACCCTTTAGAACAAAGATGGTTGCCAATGTCTTGTGAATGAATTTGGAAGACAAACTGTGTGGAAGCCTATTGTGTGTGTATATATATATATGTGTGTGTGTTTGTTGCTTTGTCAAACTACTCCCATGCTTGACAGCTGGTGTTGGTTTGTTTACATCCTTGTAACTAAGTAGAACAATGAGAGACCAATGAAATAAGCACCAGACTTTAAAAAGAAAAGAAAAAAACACCAATAAACTAACTACTATGGTAAGTTTCATTAAAAATCTTCAAGACAAATGTCCCAGCATGGGCAGTCCAGACAAAAGAAAAGATAAAAAATATATATATATCAGGAGTGGCTGTGTGGTAAGTAGCTTGCTTACCGACAACATGGTTCCAGGTTCAGTCGCATTGTGTGGCACCTTGTCAAGTGTCTTCTACTATAGCCTCAGGCCAAGTGGGTTTGGTAGACGGAAATTGAAAGAAGCCTATCGTATGTATATATATATATATATATATATATATATATATATTACTTTCTTGTCTGTAGAGGTAGATATTCAAAAGAAAACCAAGGGCTCAGTTTACCAGTTGATGATCAGAAATGAGCAACTCTCAGTACTGGAAATTGGAACTTTTTTGTTATAATGTATTAAAGAAAACTCTACATTTGTATTGAGTCCCATAGTTCAATGCTTTTGGTGAAACAATAGAGATTTGTGTGTGTGTGATTCTTAGACTTAAAATGGAAATTTTAGTGTCAACTAAAACAATTTAAATGTTATTTTTAATGAACTAAACTAAAATACACATACACACAAATACACACACACACACACACACGTAACATTGTAGAATGTAACAATCTTTCTAAATATTTTCATTGCTAATATTTAAAGAGTATTTTCAGAAAAACCAATATTTAAGGAAAATTTCCTAAAATGCCAATATTTTAAAAACTATTTCATAAAATGCCGATATCTAAAAAAAAACCTTTTCTAAAATGTAAAACTGAGTTTAAAAACAAATAATAAAAAAAAAAGCATCAGATAAAATAAATAAAATATAAAAATGTTTCCAATGATAAAAAAAGCTTAAATAGATATTCTGATTTATTCAAATGATTTTTTTTGTTTTTTTTTCTTTTCTGAGATCAATAGTTCTCAATTGGGGTCCATGTAAGATTTTTTGTTAAAATTTATGAGCAATAAACTGCTTATACTTCTATGAAACACAAAATATTTTAACAATTTTTTTTATACAATTCCTTATAATATTTAATAATAAAAAAAATACAAAAGGATTTTTTTAAACATCGAATGGCTAGGAGAGTCTATCTAAGCAAAATAAGAATCAAAGGGGACCAAACGTAAAAAAATATGGTTGAGAACCATTGCTTTAGATGATGTGGAGGTGTGTAACCTAGTGGTTAAGGTGTTGCATTCATGATCACCAGATTGTGGGTTTGATTCCCAAACTGGATAGTAGAATGTGTTATTGAGCTAAACACTTCATTTTATGAAGTAGTTGTATGCTGTCAACTTAATGTGACAGTCCCCTGAAGGGAATGATACTACTGTTGGTTAGACCTAGGAAGCTGCACCGCTTCCTGTCAGCCTTGACACATTTCCTGTGTCCTTTTGTTTACAAGGGGGAGACAAGCACACCTCTTTTAATCCCTTTTTACAACACACATTGGGTCTATTCTTTGATATACTGGTCTCCACGGATCACTAGAACATAAAATGAAGTTTAGAAATAATACATTTCTAAATCACTCAGAGAGATTTATGCAGTAGTGATACGATGAAGTAGTTGTATGCTGTCAACTTAATGTGACAGTCCCCTGAAGGGAATAATACTACTGTTGTTTAGACCTAGGAAGCTGCACCGCTTCCTGTCGGCCTTGACACATTTCCTGTGTCCTTATGTTTACAAGGGGGAGACAAGCACCTCCACCCAGCTAAGCCTGCATCCAGAGACATGTTTCTGAGTCTTTGCTCATCATCAGTCTGGAGCAGCAATGGCCTGCTAGTTGGAGATGCCTGTCAAGCTCTCGTAAACATATAATAATTCTATTGAACACATTCACTGATTTCAAAAATAGAACTGATGACAAGCAAAGACTCAGAAACATGTCTCTGGATGCAGGCTTAGCTGGGTGGAGGTGCTTGTCTCCCCCTTGCAAACATAAGTACACAGGAAATGTGTCAAGGCCGACAGGAAGCGGTGCAGCTTCCTAGGGCTAACCAACAGTAGTATTATTCCCTTCAGGGGACTGTCACATTAAGTTGACAGCATACAACTACTTTATCGCATCGCTACTGCATAAATCTCTCTGAGAGATTTAGAAATGCATTACTTCTAAACTTCATTTTATGTTGTTCTAGTGATCCGTGGAGACCAGTATATCAAAGAATAGACCCAATGTGTGTTGTAAAAAGGGATTAAAAGAAGTTCCAGTATGATTTGCACTCTGACCTCGTAAAACCCTTAACCAGCAATGACTACCCAAACAGACCCATGGGTTGGAGGGTTGTTGCGTGAGTGGTGCAGAGGTGTCCTCTGCTAGGAAAAGTAGAGAATCACCAACAAATGGTGGTTGCAGTGATGCATTATTACAGTGCAGTTCCTCATACTACTACTGCTGCTGCTGCTGCTGCTGACTTTAGATGATTAACATTTGTGATGCTTTATCACCAGGATAATTGGTAATATACACAGTTGTGTATGAACAAATAAGGTTCCAATAAAGTCCCACAGAACTTTTATTCATAAATAATTCAAATTACTAAAATAATACTAAATGCTTAATGGTAATTCTTCTAACTCTTTACATTCTGAGTTTAAATTCTGTTGAGGCCAACTGTGCCAAAATTTGAACCAGCTGTAGAAACTCTGCCAAATTAGATTGGAGCCTGGTGTAGCCATCTGGTTTCACCAGACCTCAGTCAAATCGTCCAACCCATGCTAGCATGGAAAGCGGACGTTAAACGATGATGATGATGATGATGATGATGATTATTATTAAGGTGGCGAGGTGGGAGAATCATTAGCACATCAGGTAAAATACTTAGTGGCATTTTCCCCATCTTCACATTGTGAGTTCAAATTCTGCTGAGGTCAACTTTGCCTTTCATCCCTTTTGGGGTTAATAAATTAAGTACCAGTTGAGTACTGGGGCCAATGTAATTGACTATACCCCTCCCCTAAAATTTCAGGTCCTGTGCATTACATTTGACAGAGTAATCTAAATGCTAAAAGGTTAAATATATTAAGTGCATCAATAATGTATATTGCCATGTGGTTAAGCGGTTCAATCTAAAACCGGTTTGTTTTGTGATAGTCCCACTGCACAATACCTTAAGCAAATGTCTTGACTACAGTATCTTGAGTTGCTTCAGGTTGGCCAATGCTTTCTAAGCAGTGTTTGACTGAAACAACGCAGAAGGCTAGCTTTGACACACACACACACACGCGTGGATGCACTTTGTCTTTCAGTTTCCATCCACCAAATTCACTTACAAGTTTTCAGTTAAATCAGATTTGTAGGAGATGACACTTGCCAAATGTTCAACACCAAGACAAGACCAGAAACTGTATGGTCCAGAACCTGACTTCATAACCAAACAGCCATAGCTGCACATACACATACACACACAGCAAATATACACATATATGGCTAGTATGTATGTGTGTGTGTTTGCTTCTGTTTGTTTATAACCATGATAAGCAGTGACTGAAATTGCATCATCTGTTTATGTCAAAAGGATTAACCCTAACCCTAACCCTAACCATTCATTCAGCAGAGGTTACTAAATAAATAAGTATAAACACAGGAATAAAATGGAGGTATAGGCATAGGAGTGGCTGTGTAGTAAAACGTCTGCTTCCCAATCACATGGTTCTGGGTTCAGTCCCACTGTGTGTATGGCACCTGGCAAGTGTCTTCTACTAAACCTTGTCAGTGGATTCAATAGATGGAAAATGAAAGAAACCCGTGATGTATATATATATTCTTTTATTATTTTACTTGTTTAAGTCATTTGACTGTGGCCATGCTGGAGCACTGTCTTGGTTGAACAAACTGACCCCAGGACTTATTTGTAAGCCTAGTAATTATTCTATTGATCAATTTTGCCAAACTGCTAAGTTACAGGGACATAAACACACCATCATATACACACAAACACACACACACACACACACACACACACACAACAGGCTTCTTCCGGTTTCCACCTACCAAATCCACTCACAAGGCTTTGGTCGGCCCGAGGCTATAGTAGAAGACACTAGGCCAAGGTGCCATGCAGTGGAACTGAATCCAGAACCATGAGGTTGGGAAGCAAGCTTCTTACCACATAGCCACACCTGTGTCTGTGTGTGTATATATATATATATATATATATATATATATATATATGCTTATGTATCTGTGTTAGTTTCCCTGCTTGACAACTGGTGTTTGTGTGTTTACAACCATGTATCTTATCACTTAGGCAAAAACAGACCGACAGAATAAGAACCAGGTTTTAACAGAAAAATAAGTACAGGGGTCGATTAGTTTGACTAAAACTTCTTCAAGGTGGTGCCCCAGCATGGCCACAGTCTAATGCCTGAAACAAATAAAAAGAGATAGAAGGCTAAAAGATATGACAGACTGAAACCCTCTTAAAGGTGGTGTTCCAGCATGGCCCCTACAATCTAGTAACCGAAATCCCATAAAAGAACAATACTTTTGTTCCTGTACATTTTCAATTCTTGCTTTTGGTTTTGTTATTCTTCCACATGACCTTGGCTTCCAAGTTCTCAAATAGATTTAGAGACATTCATACAGATATGTTCTTCAATCAATCCAGTTTAATAGTTTTTGAAGAATTCAATTTAATTGAGTTAAATTGATTAACAATTGGAACTTCTTATGGAAAGTGGAAATAAAAGCTTCCATTCAAGACTGCAGAAAAGGAAGAAGACTTAATTTATTTAAAAAAAGTAGGTCAGTTTTTACAGAAAGAAAAAAAAAAAAAAAAGGGTAATATTAAACAAAAACATATATCATACTACTACTACTACTACTACTACCACCACCACCACCTTTACTACTACTACTGCTACTGCTGCTGCTGCTGCCACACATTTATTATTAAAAAAAAAAACCCATTGTTTACAGAAACAAGAATTGCAATAGCATTGAAAACTTTATGATGTATCTTGTCAACTTTGTTCTTGGTCTTAATCTTCGCCTTGGCTATTGTGTGGGTAGGGCAGTCTTTCCTCCACCCACCCATCCACTCTCCCACCAATACCACTATCATCAACACATGCACTTTTTTTGCTCTTTTTTTTTGTGCTTGCAATCAGTGAAACTAATGCAGTCGAAGATTTTAGAAGTCAATATATAATATAGAGAAAAACAACTTGTTTTTAATCTCTCAGCGATAGATATACAGTAACAGTACTGAATAGTAAAGTTTATTTGCCAACAGAATGTGGTGGTCCTATAAAGGACTATGTTTCCAGCTGGCTATTGACACACAGTCTGTGTCTGTACAGTGTTTGCAAGGGAGGTCATTGCTCCTGTCTCCAGCCTTACGTGATACTCACAGACCGTGGTTTCTGGGTGGTTATCCTCTGTGTGAGACAATCACTGGCTGTTGATGAAAGCTTTCTCCATTCGCAAACACTATATATAATTCTTTAAGCGACACACAGTCACTGATCTTGTATATAGAAGAGTATCATATAAGGCAGGAAATGGGAGCAATGACCACCCTTGCAAACACTATATGGACACAGACTGTGTGTCGATAGTCAATAATATAATATGTAATCATAGCCAAGGAACAAATTCTACAAAGTAATTTTGTTCTTTTCAATGCTTGAACAATTCTGTCAATTCACCACCTAAGGTCTAGCAATTTCAGAAGGATGGGTTAAGTTGATACCATTAACCCCCAGTATTTAACTAGTACTTTCATTGACCCCTGAAAAAATGAAAGGCATAGTTGACCTAATGGGTTTTTGAACTCTGAACAATAAAATGCCACAAGAAAAACTGGAGGACATTTTATTCAATATTCTAATAATTTTGCAAGTCTTCAGAAATTGTTTCAATTTTGGTACAAGTCCAGCAATTTTAGGAGTGGGTGGGGGTGGTAGTTGATTGAATCGACCCTAGTAATTGACGCTTATAAGAAAGACAGTTCCAAGGATGGGTATTCGTTTATTCAAAGTGACACGAAACGCAGTATATTAAGAACGTCCACCCAAATTGATTTAGGATCTGCAGATTCATTATATTAAATGTAATGTTTCAAGATTTCAAGGATAATTTTAGAAAAACATTGTAGGGGAGGTGTGAGAGGCTGGATCTGGTCAGTTTGAACATGAAACAGGTAGAATATTTAGGCCAGATATGGCTGGTTTAAATGCTGAAGGGTTAAAATGATAAGGAATTATTTGAAGATCTGGCTACTATGTCTAGCAAGTTGAGCAACCACTATGAGGTTCTGGCATTGGCTTGTAACATTAATATGTTGCTGTTGTTTAACCCCAGGTCAAACCTGTTTGATCAGCTCTCATGATAATTCAGTCTATTAAATCTTACTCTGTCAAATGTAATTCTTCTTTATTCATTGTTTTGGAATTAATCATGCCTTATCTCATGGCTTCAAGATTTTAAGGATATGATTGTATATTTTAAGAATGACATTGTAAGGTAGGTGTGAGAGGCTGGATCTGGTCAGTTTGAACATGAAATAGGTAGAATATTCAGGCCAGATGTGGCTGGTTTAAATGCTAAAGGGTTAAAATGGTAAGGAATTATTTGAAGATCTGGCTGCTATGTCTAGCAAGTTGAGCAACCACTTAGAGGTTCTGGTATTGGCTTGTAACAGAATATGTTGCTGTTGTTTAACCCCAGGTCAGCCCTGTTTGACCAGTTCTCATGATCATCCAGTCTATTTAATCCTTTAGCATTCAGATGACTCTGTCAAATGTAATTCTTCTTTATTTACATTGTTTTAGAATTAAAGGATGTGATTGTATATTTTAAGAAAGGCATTGTAAGGTAGGTGTGAGAGGCTGGATCTGGTCAGTCTGAACATAAAACATGTAGAATGTTTGGGTTGGATATGGCTGGTTTTAATGTTAATGGATTAACTGTCATTTTAATCTTTTAATTTGCAATACACTAGACATGTGTATTTCTATTTTTAGAAATGTACACACTTTAAATGCCTGTCTGTCTGACATGAGTCATCAATATCATTATAATTCTTTTGGACTATTAGCCTTAAAAAATGTAACACTTATGTTTTAATACGCATTAAACGAATGGCTCAGTAGGTAAGAGTGTTACTCTCTTCAATTTCGATGTAGAAGTGCCAAGTTATACTCAAATCCTGTTCTGCGTGTGTGTGCATATCTAGAAATTAATATGTCATGATGGATATAAATGAAACCATGCAAAATGTAATGAAATGTAAAATTTTTAACAAAAAAAAAAGACAAAACAAAACAGCACAGGCTTAGGTGTATAGTTAAGAAGTGTTTCCAAGACATGTGGTTTTGGGTTTGATTCCATGGCATGGCATCTTGGGTAAATGTTTTCTACTATAACCTCAAGCCAAACCAAGCTATGTGAATGGATTTAGAAGGAAAATAAAAGAAGCCCCTTATATATATATATATATATATATATATATATATATATATATACAGCGGAATCCGGATGGATATAGAAAGAGAGGTAGGCCTAAGAACTCGTGGCATAGATCAACACAAAAGGAACTAAAGAAAGGTGGACATTCATGGCAGAGTATAAGTACAGAAGCGAGAAATTATGCGACATAGAATTCAATTATAAGTGGCCTATACTCCGCGTTGGAGGGTTAAAGGCAAGAAACAAAAACAAAATATGTGTGTATATATATATATATATATTATGTATGAGAAAAAGAAAATGGAGAAATTGACATATAAACATCAATTTATTAGAACATAATACAATTCTGAACAATATATTAAATTTCCGTATCAAATATCATTAATTGGGTATTACATCAAGGGAGGAATTTGATAGAAAGGAGCTACCTTCTGATGTATTGTTTGACCCTTTACTCTTTTACTTGTTTCAGTCATTTGACTGCGGCCATGCTGGAGCACCGCCTTTAGTCGAGCAAATCGACCCCAGGACTTATTCTTTGTAAGCCTAGTACTTATTCTATCGGTCTCTTTTTGCTGAACTGCTAAGTTACAGGGATGTAAACACACCAGCATCGGTTGTCAAGTGATGTTGGGGGGACAAACACAGACACACAAACATATATACACACACACACACATATATATACGACAGGCTTCTTTCAGTTTCTGTCTACCAAATCCACTCACAAGGCTTTGGTCGGCCCGAGGCTATAGTAGAAGACACTTGCCCAAGGTGCCAAGCAGTGGGACTGAACCCAGAACCATGTGGTTGGTAAGCAAGCTACTTACCACACAGCCACGCCTGCGCCTATGATAGACTTTTTTTTAGAAATGTGCCTTTCAACAACCAATGTATTTTAAAAACTGTTACTTATGTATGTGTAAATGCAAATTTGTTTAATGCATTTGTGGATTTATATCCTTAATTCATATCCTTGATTTATGGCCTTGATTTAATTAAATTTAAACAACTACGGAAGTAGATGAGTATTTGTTTCCACCAATAAAATGGAGCAAACTGAAGTAGACATTTCTATGAAGGACATTCCAATTCCACCTAAAGCGGAGTACATCATCATCATCATCGTTTAACGTCCGCTTTCTATGCTAGCATAGGTTGGACGATTTGACTGAGGACTGGTGAACCGGACGGCTGCACCAGGCTCCAATCTGATCTGGCAGAGTTTCTACAGCTGGATGCCCTTCCTAACGCCAACCACTCCAAGAGTGTAGTGGGTGCTTTTACATGCCACTGGCACGAGGGCCAGTCACACAGTACTGGCAACGGCCATGCTCAAAATGGTGTTTTTTATGTGCCACCTGCACAGGAGCCAGTCCAGTGGCACTGGCAACAACCCCGCTCAAATAATTTTCTAACGTGCCAGTAAGGCGACGCTGGTAACGATCACGCTCAAAAGGTGCTATTTACATGCCACTAGCACGGAAGCCAGGCATCTGCTCTGGCAATGATCACACTCAGATGGTGCTGTTAGTGCTTCACTGGCACAGGTGCCAGTCATTGAATATGGTTCAATTACAATTTCAATTTCACTTGCCCCAACAGGTCTTCGCAAGCAGAGTTTAGTGTCCAATGAAGGAGAGGTTGGCATGGGTGCCAGACGTCGAATTTGGTTCGATTTTGATTTCAAATCAGTCTCTTTGGTTTTGCTATTTATCTGTGAATCCATTTTCTTGTCAAAATAAAATGCCTTCCATCTGAGGACCTACATAGAGGATCTAATTCATAAAACAGCTGAATTCATCCATAGACTCAGCTGGAAGGCATTTTATTTTGACAAGAAAATGGATACACAGATAAATAGCAAAACCAAAGAGACTGATCAACTATTAAAAGTTTTTAGGACTAAAAAATACCCACCACCAAATAGTCACCTTGCCAGCTTTGAGGACGAACTGTGGAAAATTATTAAAAATGTTAAAATTAAGAAATACTCCCACAGAGGAAATGAGCAATTGAGGAAGCTTAAATCTTTTGTATCGGAACTTAAAAGGAAAAACGGGATAATTGTACACTCAGACAAGACTGGCAATTTGTATAATCTGGAAATAAATTATTACCATGAAGTATTAAAAAAAGAAATTACTAAAAGTTACAAAATAACTAAAAAAAAAAATATTTAGAACTACCAACTTAATATCCAAACAGATAATGGAGAATTACAGTTTGGATGACATATCTGAAACTTTTGTTCCTAAAATACCTAGGTTTATTTTAAAGGATCATAAAGACAACTTTTAAGGAAACCCTAAAGTAAGATTGATTTGCCCAGGAAAATTTGACTTGGGTTAGGCTTAGGGTTAGGGTTAGGGTTAAGTAAGGTTATTTTAGATAAGCACATACTGCTCCTTAAGGAAAAGATAAGGTTACAACTTTGGTCTAATATCCACAAAGTAATAAATTGGTTTAACAGCATTAAATACAAAAGTAGAAACAAGTTTATACAAATAGATATTGATAGTTATTATTCTTTGATTAACCAAGTAGTTTTAAACAAGGCCCTTTTGTTTGTGAGAAACAACCCGAATCTGAATAAGGGAGAAATTAATGTCATATTAGCTACCAGAAAAACAGTTATAGAGTTTGAAAACCAGTATTGGATTAAGAAAGATAGTTGTGATGTCTTTAATATTGCTATGGGTTCCACATATTCTACCCAAGTTACTCATTTAGCAGGTATTTATATTTATCTTAGAAAGGGATTTTCCTGAACTTGTGGGAGGTTTATATAGGGATGATGCCCTTTTTACTATTAGAAAACTATCAAGTAGAAAATTAGAGCTGTACAAGAAGAAATTTTAAAGGTTTTTAAAAAATTTTGGGCATTCCATAACAATTGAAAATGAACATGAATTGGTTAACTTCCTAGATGTTAACCTAAACCTCATTACAGGCAACTATGAACCATTCCACAAGCCTAACTCCAATCTTAAGTATATAAATATTGGAAGTAATCATCCCAGTTCTGTAAAAAATTTCTTAGTTTACAATATTTCTAGAAGAATATCTAATTTATCATCTAATAAGGATATTTTTAACAAAAATGCTGACTATTATAATATGGCCCTCAGCAAAGCTGGGTATAGCCTTAAGTTAAAGTATTATGCACAAAATGTCGACCATGGTGGCTCTAGTAACATAGGAGTTACTCATAGTAACTATAATTTTAAAGGCTCTAATAGAAATAGAAATAAGGATAGGAAAAATGAAAAGAATAAACGTCTTTTAGATAACAATGCTATGCAAAATATGTAAACCAATTTATTGCATCGTACATCAGATAATACTCATGAAATTAGTAATAGGAATAATAGAATTAAAAGACATTCCTGTATAAATATAGTAAGATTAAAAAATTTGAAAATTATAATGTACCTTCTGATAAGAATAATATTATTTGGCTCATTATTCCATTCGCTAAACAAGTTAAGAACAATTTAGTCGGATCTTTATACAAACTATTTTCCAAACATTTTACCTCTGTCTCGCTTTTTCCATTTTGAAGAATATGTCTCAGGTTATTTCTTTCCTCAATGAAAGGAAATTATTAAATTTTTATAAAAATAATTACCCGATTAAATGCAACAATAATACTCTAGGAAATAAGGTTAGTGAAAAATGATTAAATAATTCTTCAAATGTACAAGGGAAAACAACCCACTTTAAGTCCCATCTTAGCCTGAAGAATAGAAGTAACGCTGTAAATAACAATCATACTGAATCTAATTATATAAATCACAATAGTAATATGAATAGAAAAATATATATTGTGATTGCAAAGATGGAAATAACTGTTGATTTAATAACTATTGTAAAAAAAAAAAAAAAAAAAAAAAAAAAAACCCCGCAGTGATTCTGAAAGTAAGAATTTCTTTTACATCAGTGCTACGCAAAACTATATCAAAAAATGTATTGCTTATAACAATTACACATTTAATAATAAAAATAAGTTGTCTTATACCAGTCTTAGTAAATTTATTTGGGACTTAAAGGACAAGAATAAAATGCTTACTGTGGAATGGGAATTAATAAGCAGAACTAATGTCTATAAAATTGGCAATGCCTTTTGTTTTCTTTGCATAGAAGAATTATATCAAATCTTAAATTCCTAACGTAGACTTCTACTTCTTAACACAAGAAGGAAGGGGTGTTATCCTGTGTTCATGCCTATAAATATGTTTTCAAAAACTACCATTATATACAATATAAAAGTTACCAGGACTATAAATTTACACGGTATCTCAGGATTAATATACTAACAATTTTAACCATAAAGATTAGATAATTCTTAGTAAATATCATATTAATATTAAAATATAAAATAAATGGTAAATATTGACATAAGGTTTTATTTGCGGGTAACTGTATTATATAAAGGTTAAAAGGATTTTGATTTAAGCATGTATCTTCTGAATCTGTGATTAATATATTTTAAAAGATAATTGGTAAACTTAAGTTAAAGATATTACGTATTAATTCAATAATGGTTTTAATTTTTATTAATTTCATTAATTTTCATTTGCTAACGTTAGTGCTTTCCTCAATTAAGCCTGTGTGTATGTGTTCACAATATTACATAAACAAATATATTGCACACAAATGTTGATGTAATATTCAGTTATCATAATTAGTAAACAGTTTTGATTCGTGATCATCTTGTAGCTTTCAACACATTAACACACACACAAATACATAATGAAAATATTAAAATATTACATGTACATAAATATGGTTTTTAAAATAAAATAATAATAATAATATTCTATTATTTAACTATGGTTTCTAGATTGCAGCTGGATGACTTATAATAAACTTCTTAAGTGATTAAATACTGTTAATGATATTTTGATTTATCATAAGTAATAGTGTAAATTAGGAATAATGTTTTTTAGCTTCTAGTTTAAAGTAATTGTATCGAAATATCGTCTAAGCTAATGGATATTTTGTTTTGTTTTTCAACACATTACACATGCACGCAGACAAATACATTAAACAAATTTGCATTTACATACACCGAAGTAACAGTTTTTAAAATACATTGGTTGCTGAAACGCACATTTCTAAGTCTATCAAGGATCAAACAGTACATCAGAATCTGGCTCCTCTCTATCAAATTCTTCCCCTGATGAAATAGCCAATTAATGATATTTGATGATATGGAAATTTAATTTAATTTATTTTCTCAAATTGATTTAACTGGGTATGGAAACAATTGTAGGTGACACTGAGTTTGATATTGTTCAGAATTGTATTATGTTCTAATAAATTGATGTCTATATGTCAATTTCTCCATTTTCTTTTTCTCATACATAAAAAATAGTATACCTCTATTCTTCAATGTGAAACTAACATCTTTGGTTTTTCACTGACACACTGGATAAAACCAGGGAACTTGGATGCTGACATCCCTTTAAGAGGATTTATATTCTTGATTTAATTATATATATATATATATATATATATATATATATATATATATATATATATATATATATATAGGCGTAGGATATAAAAAGAGACCAATACAATAAGTACTATGCTTGCAAAGAATAAATCCTGGGGTCGATTTGTTCGACTAAAGGTGGTGCTCCACCATGGCCGCAGTCAAATGACTGAAATATGTTAAAAGAGAGATATATGTTATATGGAAAAACATTTCCAAAGATGAAATATCTACCATTAAAAAAAATTCAATAAACAAAGTATTTTCTAGAATTATTTTCATTCAAATGACTTTTGTTGCATGGAGGGTTTTCAAAAACGCTCAATACATGTACATGGAACTCAAAGAGCATTATCTCTTTCATAAAATCACATTCATAGGAATTACTATCCTGTTATTTAGAAAGAAATGCAAATGATGTTAACAGTTGAATGAAACAATTTGGCACAGCTGACTGGATTTTCAGCCTGTTTTGGTGGCGATACATTTTGGTGCTGAAGGCGAGTGTGTGCACATATACGTACACACACATACACGAGTATGCAGAAACATGCACATACATATATACAGAGAGAAAGAGAAAGAGACTATATTTGAACATGATTGACATAAACACTTTCTGTCTCCTCATAAAGAGAAGTATGCTCACATAAAGAGAGAGAGAGAGAGAGAGAGAGAGGATGAGAGAAACATTGAAATGCATGATGTCAATAAGTCAATGTTGAATCAGCGACACTAGAATGGTTGTGCCAAAACGTCTGAAACCCAATTGACATTGATTGAGTCTGCACGCATCAAGCAAAAAATCTGTGACCAAAGGCAATCCAGCTTGAAACATCCCATGTGCATGGAACTCAAGACAACATTATCAGCCAATGTTTCCTTTTCAATGATAATGGGGCATTTGGGGGAAATTTGGCTACTGTTTTGAATAGGTTGTATGATAGGCTCCTTTGTGAGCTTGCAAGAGAAACAATATTATAGTGTGGTGATGAGCAGACAGCATCATTAGCATTCTGGGAAAAATGCTTAGCAGCATCTCGTCTGAGGGTCAGCATTACCTTTCATCTTTTCGTGGCCAATAAAATAAGCACTGGTTGAACACTGGGATTGATGTAATTGATTTACTTCTTTCCCCTGAAACTGCTGGCCTTGTGCCAAAACTTGAAACCAATATATATTGTGTGGCCTGTACGCCTTTTGCATGATCATTAATTAGCGATAATAAAAGCAATGAAATGACCATATATTTTGTTTTTGTATTTGATTTGCAAGATTCTTGATGTGAACTGTTGTGTTGAAACATGTTTTAATGTATGTTGGGACAATCATTATGTCAATAATAAACATGAGGCATAGGAGTGGCTGTGTGGTAAGTAGCTTGCTTCCCAAGCAGATGGTTCCGGGTTCAGTCCCACTGTGTGACACCTTGGACAAGTGTCTTCTACTGTAGCCTCGGGCTGACCAAAATCTTGTGAGTGGATTTGGTAGACGGAAACTGAGAGAAGCCCGTCCTATATATATATATATATAGAAATATATATGTGTATGTGTGTGTGTGTATGTGTTTGTGTTTGTCCTCACCAACACTGCTTGGCAACCGATGCTGGTGTGTTTATGTCCCCGAAACTTAGCGGTTCGGCAAAAAGAGACTGATAGAATAAGTACTAGGCTTACAAAGAATAAGTCCTGGGTCGATTTGCTCGACTAAAGGCGGTGCTCCAGCATGGCCACAGTCAAATGACTGAAAAGAGTAAGGAGTAAAGAATATGTATTGGTTCTATTTCCCTTCTTTGTTTCTTCGGATGCTGGGCCTGACCAAGGAAGGATCTTCAAACGCTGGGCTTCATTGAGGAAATGACAAGGGACCAGGAGTTGTGGTGATTAGCTGTACTTGAAAAGATGTATCAAGCTAAGTAAAATTACTGTCTTCCATACATGGAAGCTCGTCCTTTTCAGGTGTTGTGTGAATGCCCCCGTGCTGGTGGCATGTAAAAAGTACCCAGCACACTCTGTGAAGTTATTGGCATTAGGAAGGGCATCCAGTTGTAGAAACCAATCCACAACAGACAATTGGAGTCTGGACAGCTCCCCGGCTGGCCAGCTCCATGTCAAACCATCCAACCCATGTCAGCATAGAAAGCAGACATTAAACGATGATGATGATGATTTCATTTGTCAATTGGTTAAACATTTAACCAATAGGCGTAGAAGTGGCTGTGTGGTAAGTAGCTTGCTTACCAACCACATGGTTCCGGGTTCAGTCCCACTGCGTGGCACCTCGTGCAAGTGTCTTCTACTATAGCCTCGGGCTGACCAAAGCCTTGTGAGTGGATTTGGTAGACGGAAACTGAAAGAAGCCCATCGTATATATATATATATATATATATGTATGTGTGTGTATATATTTGTCCCCCACAACATCGCTTGACAACTGATGATGGTGTGTTTATGTCCCCATAACTTAGCGGTTCGGCAAAAGAGACCGATAGAATAAGTAGTAGGCTTACAAAGAATAAGTCCTGGGTTGATTTGCTCGACTAAAGGCGGTGCTCCAGCATGGCCGCAGTCAAATGACTGAAACAAGTAAAAAAGTCAAAAAGTCAATTAACTAATCAAATGTTTGATTAATCATTTGATCAATCAATCAGTTGGCTAGGTTTGTAAGAGTCCCTACATCACCATTCATGATCCCATCAACGATAAGCTCTCTCTACTCCAGTTATGCTAGACCACTGACTCAATTCACAGAAAATTTACATATATTCTACAGCTCTATCTATGCAACCACAAAGTCAATTTGATATTATCATAGATAATAGCAATGCAATATCACATTTACATTTGTTCAGTGACAGCTAAAATTGATATTCACTGAGGAATTGCCTTGTTGAATCTGTTTCTACTTTGTGTATTTTAGTGCTTCAACCATATGGCAACACATGCAGGACACAGAAATCCAGCAGTGTTCAGTAACGATAGCAATAATGACTTCAGATTATAAGTCCAATGATTTCTTATCCTTCTGCATTACAAGCACTCATGCACATGCACACACAGAACATATAGAATTATAAAGTTGATATTGATATATATATATATATATAAATACGCACAATTAACCTAATTCCTTTTCTCCTATTTCATCACTTAATTCGCCAACAAACTATTTTTGTTTTTTAAAAGAAAGAAATATAAAACAAAAGCTTTCATAGTTCAGATTTGGCTTTTAGTTTTTATTATTATTATTATTATTATTATTATTATTATGAGGGCAGCGAGCTGGTAGAATCGTTAGCAGTGTTTTGTCTGCTGTTACATTCTGAATTCAAATTCCGCCAAGGTCAACTTTGGCTTTCATCTTTTTGGGGTTGATTTCAATAAGTACCAGTTATGCACGATGGTTGATGTAATCGACTTAATCCCTTTGTCTGTCCTTGTTTGTCCCTTGTAGGCAATAAATAAATGATAATTATCATTGAGTGAGAGAGCAGTGCATACCATCATTATTATTATTATTATTATTATTATTATTATTATTATCTAAGGTGGGTAAGTGGCAGAATCATTAGCATGCCAGGTGAAATGCTTAGCAGTATTTCACCTGTCTTTACATTCTGAGTTCAAATTCTGCCAAGGTCGACTTTGCCTATCATCCTTTTGCAGTCAATAAAATAAGTAGCAGTTGCAAACTGGGGTCGATCTGATCAACTGGCACCCTCCCCCAAAATTTCAGACCTTGTGCCTATAGTAGAAAGGATTATTATTATTATTATGATCGTCACCACCATAATTTTAACATCCAATTTTCCATGCTTGGATGGGTCAGAGGAATTAATCGAGGCAGATTTACTACAACTGGATGCCCTTCCTGTTGCCAACCCTGACTTGAAAACAAACAACACAGCATGTATGGTAACCATCTCCATTTACAATTATCACATGATGTCAAGGCAAGGATACACACACATACATACATACATACATATCTATATATATAAAAATGAGAATGTGTGTCTGTCTGTCTGTCTGTGTGTGTGAATCCCTAAAACTCAAGAACTACGCAACCAATTTCATTCAAATTTTACAGATGCTTTACTTAGGGTTCCAGTTGTGTTTTAGTCAAAAATTTTTTTTAACTTCTTGCAGAGTTCGAGCCTACGGCAACATAATATCTCCTCCACTATTTAAGTATTACGTGTCAAAAGTGAAACAAAAACACTCATGTCAAATACTTTCACTTTAAAAATGAAACTATTCCACTAGCTGAAACAATCACATTTCGATACTGTAATGACAGATACTTTCAGAGAGAGAGAAAGAGAGATGTATATGTATACATATAGATGTATATGTACACGTTATTCCTGTAACTGAAACAATCACATTTCGATACTGTAATGACAGATACTTTCAGAGAGAGAGAGAGAGAGAGAGATGTATATGTATATATATAGATGTATATGTACACGTATATGTATAGATATATATATATATATATAGATATAGATCTATATGCATACATGTATATGTATACATATGTGTAGATGTATATATATATATATAGATGTACATGTAATATGTACACATATATACATGCATACAGATATCTATACATATATACACCCATCACACACATACACATGGACACAAACACACACATTAGTCATTTGCTTTCTTATCCCAAACTACGTCAAAAGTACTGAATGGATCTTTATGAAATTTGGAAATTACATTCTATGCATAAAGGCCATAACTCCCATGAAAATTCATATATTTTTGATGTTGATGAAATTTTAACCCGAACATAACAGATGAGCATTATTTGTAATTCAACGGTACAACAGTGTAAGACTACCCTTTCAGATATACTTACATTGTGATTTCTGCAATGTGGTGCATAAATTGTCAAGTAAATGAGACGCATCTTTGCCTCCACTGATTCACTTGCAAAGTGTTGAGTAAAATTATTTCGTTGCAGACCTCCTTTGAGTTTTTTTATTATCACTGCGACACACATAGTCCCCAGTTTGTAACATTGATTTCAAGGCCTTCCCAGATGAGAGACTGGTTGTTCTAAGACATTTATCGATTGTAAATTTTGTCTGCAATTTGGAAATTATATTCTATGCATAACGGCCATAACTCCCATGAAAATTCATATATTTTTGATGTTGATGAAATTTTAACCCGAACATAACAGATGAGCACTGTCTGTAGCTGGTCTTCTCTTGGAAGAGCCCCGCTTCTCACATGGACAACTGTATGTTGGCTGCTCAAGGGTGGACAGCAAAAAAAAAAACCTATTTGCATATGCTCCACAAGGGAAAACAAGGAACATTGTTTACAACGAGGTGTTATAATCACAACAGCAAGAAAATATGTACATGATCACCTTCTTTTACGAAACTTCATTGACTTTCATATATTTATATTGATATACATATATATACGTGTGTTTGGGTGCGTGTGTGTGTGTATATATATATATCTCTATATATAAAGATGAGAATGTGTGTCTGTCTGTCTGTGTGTCTGTGTGAATCCCTAAAACTCGAGAGCTACACAACTCTCTTTTACAAACCCAGTGAAAATACATATATTTCATATGTCAAAGAAATTCAATCAATACATATAACACCAAAGTTAAAAACATTCCCAACAATTCCACAATCCCCAACCTCCAGAGCTATTGAAGAAACTGTTATCATCAACTGACCAAGATTCCTAACATTTGCAAAACAAAATTAGACAATACGACGCTGTACTACAGATGATATCATTTGGAACCACAAGAGATTTAACTGAGGCAGCATTCATCCAAACTTTCAAGATCCAACCTCAGATTTATCATCGCATTGTCTCTCTACTACCTCTGTCAAATGAATCACCAAAATTAGCCTTTCATTATTTATAATCTGTACCTGTTTGTTTGGTTACGAAATAAGATACACAAAAACGTGTTTCTGAATTACGTGTATTTACTTTATATACATATGAGTTGAAAACTTTCTTCTAGCATTCCACTTAATATCTATGTTCCATGCTGGCATGGATTGGAGAGTTATTAATGTAGAAATATGGTATCGTAGCTACTAACAGTTGAGGGTTGCGTAGTCTAGACGGCGTTTTTAGATTTCATTATTCTCTTTAACCCGGGCAACGCCGGGTGTTTCTGCTAGTACATATATATATATATATGCACATGATGGATTCTCTCGTTGTGAATGACAAATGAGGTTTCAGTAAAATAAAGCAGTAATCATGTTCTGTGGACGGGAATGTATATCCTGAGGCCTGCTGGTGCCTTGCAAACCATATATATATATATATATATATATATATATATATATATACACACACAGAGACACATACATATGTATATATATATATATATATATATATATATATATATATATATATATATATATATATATATATATACACACACACAGACACATACATATGTCATCATCATCATCATCATCGTTTAACGTCCGCTTTCCATGCTAGCATGGGTTGGACGATTTGACTGAGGACTGGTGAAACCGGATGGCAACACCAGGCTCCAGTCTGATTTGGCAGAGTTTCTACAGCTGGATGCCCTTCCTAACGCCAACCACTCAGAGAGTGTAGTGGGTGCTTTTACGTGTCACCTGCACGAAAACGGCCACGCTCGAAATGGTGTCTTTTATGTGCCACCCGCACAAGCCAGTCCAGGGGCACTGGCAACGATCTCGCTCGAAAATCCTACAGGAGCCAGTCAGGCGGTACTGGCAACGGCCACGCTCAAAATGGTGCATCTCATGTGCCACCCGCACAAGAACCAGTCCAGGGGCACTGGCAACGATCTTACTTGGCTTGCCGGGTCTTCTCACGCACAGCCCATTTCCAAAGGTCTCGGTCCGTAGTCATCGCCTCGGTGAGGCCCAATGTACGAAGGTCTTGCCTCACCACCTCAGCCCAGGTCTTCCTGGGCCTACCTCTTCCACGGGTTCCCTCAACTGTTAGGGTGTGGCACTTTTTCACGCAGCTATCCTCCTCCATTCTCACCACATGTCCATACCAGCGCAATCGTCTCTCTTGCACGCCACAACTGATGCTTCTAATGTTCAGCTTTTCTCTCAAGATACTTACACTCTGACGGGTATTCACATTGACATTACACATCCAACGGAGCATACTGGCTTCATTCCTTGCGAGCTTACGTATGTCCTCAGCAGTTACAGCCCATGTTTCACTGCCATGTAGCATGGTTGTTCGTACGCATGCGTCATACAGTCTGCCTTTTACTCTGAGTGAGAGTCCCTTTGTCGCCAGCAGGGGTAAGAGCTCTCTAAACTTTGCCCAGGCTATTCTTATTCTAGCAGCTACACTTTCAGCGCACCCACCCCCACTACTAACTTGGTCGCCCAGATAGCGGAAGCTATCGACTACCTCTAGTTTTTCACCCTGGAATGAGATAGAAGTTGTTTCCTGTTTGTTTGCAGTCTTTATTGCACCTGAACATCTGCCACAAACAAAAACTAACTTGCTAGTTAACCTGCCTTTGATGTTGCTGCACCTCTTATGTGTCCATAGCTTGCACCGGGTACATCTTATAGAGTTACTACCTACTCCTTTTCTACATACTGAGCAGGGCCATCTACCTGAAGGGGTTTGTGTTTTATCTACCTTCCTACTTATTAGGATTTTGGTTTTAGCTAGGTTGACTCTAAGGCCCTTCAATTCTAGACCTTGCTTCCACACCTGAAACTTCTCCTCTAGTTCTGACAGTGACTCCGCAATTAGGGCAAGGTCATCAGCATAGAGGAGCTCCCAGGGGCAACCTGTCTTGAACTCCTCTGTGATTGCCTGGAGGACTATGGTAAATAATAGGGGGCTGAGGACGGAACCTTGGTGGACCCCTACCTCTACCCGGAATTCATTGCTGTACTCATTTCCAACCCTCACCTTACTGGCCGCATCTCTGTACATGGCTCGCACAGCTCTCACTAGCCATTCTTCTATCCCAAGTTTCCTCATTGACCACCAGATAAGGGATCGGGGGACCCTGTCAAAGGCTTTCTCCATGTCAACGAAAGCCAGGTACAGAGGTTTATCCTTGGCTAGGTATTTCTCTTGCAACTGTCTCACTAGAAATAAGGCATCAGTAGTGCTTTTACCTGGCACGAACCCAAACTGCATCTCATCTAAATTGATTCGCTCCCTAATTAGTTGGGCTATGACCCTCTCTGTAACTTTCATAACCTGATCTAACAGCTTGATGCCTCTGTAATTATTTGTATCTAAAGCGTCCCCTTTACCTTTGTAGCAGTTGACTATGATGCTGCTACACCAGTCATAGGGTATGACTCCTTCGTGTATCACCTGGTTCGTAATACGGGTGACTAGGCTATAGCCAACACTGCCAGATATTTTGAGCATCTCTGCAGTGATTCCTGATGGGCCGGGGGCTTTCCCGGTCTTCATACTCTTAATTGCTTTATCTACCCTGGTACTATCAACTCGGATAGCTGGTCCCTCTATTGGGTCGACATAAGGCAGGCTCTCTTTCTCCCATTCATTCTCTTTATTAAGCAATCTATCGTAGTGGCATCTCCAGACCTCTTTCTTTGCATCCTCATTTAATGCAAGCGTACCATCATCCATGCGAACACATTTCTCTCCTACAACATCACTATTCTCTCTCCTACACTGTCTTGCAACCCGAAATACCTCGAGTCTTTGGTCCTCACGGCGCAGAACATTGGCAAATCTTTCCTTATCTGCTTCCCCTCTGGCTAAATAAACCTGTCGCCTAGCCTCCCTTCTGGCACATTGGTACAATTCCCTGCTACCACCGTTCTTCCAGTCCTTCCAAGCTTGTTTCTTTTGTCTAATAGCCCTGTCTACCTCCTTGTTCCACCACCACGTTACTCTGGGTTGGGAGGGGACCTTACACCACCCACAAATCTGGTCGGTGGCTTTCAACAGGTTGTCCCGCAGAAATCTCCAATTGTCTTCCACGTTGTATGATGCTATATCCCCTTCTATTTCGTTAAATGCTTCAAGTATGTATATATATATATATATATATATATATATATATATATATATATAAATAAATACACACACACACACTGCATACTATATGCAACATGTGTTGCTACTGGAACTGGAGTTTTGTCATCTCATCAAAATTATTTCAAATTAATATAACTGGAAGAAGCGAGTTTTATACATTGATGAATAAATTTATTGATTTATTAATATTCCTTTGTCTGTTCAATGCTAGTTAATTGTATGCTGCATGCTAACGAGGTAATGACCAAAATCTACATGATCTCTATAAACTCACACACAGACACAGATACACACACACACACATGCACGCACAGTCACAAATGGCAGCACTGCATAGGTGAAATGGGTTAACACTTAGCAGATTGTTTCAGAAAGCTTTGACATAGATTATAGCACTCTGGGCTCCATAAACCAGTCACTTGACATTTCTATTCTACAGGCCGTCAACGCTGCATCCGTCACCACAACTTTTCTGCCTTTAGTTTACTCCAACACCATGAATCACCTTTCATAAAGCTGCTATGTTAATAGTAGTGTTTTTTCCAACTAGGCATGTCCTCTCCCCTTGGTATCAACAACAAGTTTACATTTCCCCCCTAATTCTTACCTGTTACCTTTAGCTCCTTCCCTTGAGGCACTCATCCTATTTCACCATCTTGACCTCATCCAAGCATACATACTATTTACACACACATACACACACACTCTCTCTCTCTCTCTCTCTCTCTCTCTCTCTCTCTCTCTCTCTCTCTCTCTCTCTCTCTCTCTCTCTCTCTCTCTCTCATGCTGTCTAACATATACCTCAAATCTGTTGCTGCTTACAATTTTTTATGCTCTGCTTTTGTTCAACATTTCTGGCCATCATCCATTGGAAACACCTAGCATCATAGCATCATAATACAGAAATATCTATAAAACCGTCAAAAGCTTGTTTATTTTTATGTTTTTTGATTTATTATTAGTGTTGCTTAATATGTTTTGCTAAAATTGCTGTTTCTTTTCAGATATCATCAGAAAAAGGTAATTCAAATTCATTAAAATGACAGATCTATTGGACTTTCAAAGAGGTCAAATTGTTGGTGCTTGTATTACAGGCGCTAGCGTAATGAAATGAACTGAAATGTTTGGTGTATGAAGAAGTACTGTCTTGAAAGTAATGACAGCCTTTGAGAAAGAGGGAAAAATCTCCTCGTCAAAACAAAA
Source organism: Octopus bimaculoides (assembly GCF_046866305.1). Lineage (NCBI taxonomy): Eukaryota > Metazoa > Mollusca > Cephalopoda > Octopoda > Octopodidae > Octopus > Octopus bimaculoides. The sequence continues at coordinate 8,139,445 of NC_142944.1, forward strand.
TTCCGGAAGAAAACCAAAACTTTCAGATAGGGACTGTCGGACTCTTACGCGAATTGTTAGAAAGGATCACAAAAGTACAGCTCCCAAAATTACTGCAGAGCTTAATGACCACCTCGAAAACCCAGTTTCCACAAAAACTGTTCGCCGGGAGCTGCACAAAGCCGGATTTCATGGGAGGACTGCAATCAGAAAACCACTACTTTCAAAAACAAACGTTGCAAAGCGTTTAGAGTGGAGTAAAAACCTACAGAATTGGTCCCTAGAGCAGTGGAAGAATGTTATTTTCTCAGATGAGTCATCCTTTACCTTATTTCCGATGACTGACTGAGTATATATGTGGAGACAGCCAAAAGAAGTAATTGACCCAGACTGCTTTCTTCCAACTGTTAAACATGGAGGAGGATCAGTGATGCTCTTGGGGTCTATATCTTGGAAATCCGCTGGCCCAATGGTTTCCCTTCATGGCAGAATTAATAGTCAAGACTATTTAAGCATTTTATCTGATCAAATTCATCCTATGGTTGCGGAACTGTTTCTGGAGGAAAACGCAATCTTTCAGGATGATAATGTACCAATTCAAACAGCTAAAGTTTTACTGAATGGCACGAGGAACAATCTAGTGAAGTTGAACATCTTATCTGGCCACCACATTCCCCAGATCTCAATATTATTGAACATTTATGATTCATTTTAGAAAAACAAGTAAGGAGTTGATATCCTCCACCATCATCACTACTAGAAAAGGAAACTGTTTTAGCTGAAGAATGGACAAAAATTCTTTTAGAAACAATTCAAACTTTGTACAAGTCCATAACTCATAGAATTCAAGCTGTAATTACTGCCAAAGGTGGTCCTACCCCATATCAAAATAAATTTGTTTGAAATTTTAAGGTGTTTCCATTATTTTGTCTAACCACTGTACATACATTTTATTCATGCATGAATCTTATAAAACACAAAAGGAATGTTGCTTCTTTCTGAGAAATCTCTCTTTGTCTTGAAAAAAATATAATCTGTATCTGGAATATTGATAATTTTCCTTTTTCTCATTGTAAAATATATATACAAACATACTTCAACTTGCGTCACTTTGAGTTTTGCCTTATTCAGCTTATGTTGTTATTTTCTTTAAAATGAACCACAACATCAGTCAATTTATCCGACTTTATGTTTGATCTCAGCAAACACATTTAAAAGCATTCATAACTAAAAGAACATTTAAACTCTAATACTAAAGCGAGAAACCAAATAATATTCATGCGAAAATATGCACAAAATCATATATTAAAATGGATATAAATTGATGAATTTTTAAAAACATTACATTGTTTTTGTAGTTAAGTCACATCTTGGAATGAATTACTGATGTCAGTTGAGGTATGGTTGTATATTTATTTACATGACATTTATTTCAATGGTTATTTCTAAAAGCTTCTATTTATTTACCATATTACAAGAAAAAATCATCAGGCATGTGGACATTAGATGTATGAGTGTAAGTTCAGCAATGGTAAAAATTGGAGAATGAGGAAGTGAGAGGGGGAATGAAAGTATGTAAAGGTGATAGTGTTATGTATACTGCAATTGAGAGAGAGAGAGAGAGAGAGAGAGAGAGAGAGAGAGAAGGGGGACTCAGACAGGAGAGAAACAGAGAAAGAACAGAGTGAAGAACAGAGGAGGGAGAGAGAGAGAGAGAGAGAGAGAATGGAGAAAGAGAGATAGAAAACAAGGAAAGCAAGTGAAAATCTCATTTCAATGTATTTGTTATCCAATAAATGTTTATGTTTATGAGAGTGTTTAGTGCAGTTTGAATTTATTTATGTATATATATCTACAAATATCAAAGTGTGTGTATATATATATATATATATGTGTGTGTGTGTGTGTGTACATCAGCATATACATATGTATATGTCAGTATATGTATAAGTACGTATGTATATATCAGTATATATATATATATATATGTATATGTTAGCATACACACAGACAAACACTGTGAATAATAATTTTGAACAAAATAATACATTGAATAATCAATTTTCCCTTCAGGTTTTAATGACTGCTTTTAATCACAGAAAGATCCATTAAATGTTTATGCCGTTGACAATCAGTTGTTTAGTCTTTGTTCAATTAAAAGTTAAAAAACAAAAGCAAAAGCAATAAAAAAAAAAATTGATAATGATACATATCCAATTGCTGAATTATCACCTCTCCATTCATTTTCAGTGTACATGCATATTCATAAATATATCTTTTCAAAAATGTTCATTTATTCTTTATTTATTCACCTGTAAATGTTGCTAAACAAAAATTTTATGTTTTATGGTGCCTTTGCTTTTAACTTGGGAAAAAAAAAAAAAAGAAAAAAAACGAAATTAAGAATTGTTTGTGATTTTTTACTTCCATTTGGTTACTGGAATTATTATAATGAATGTTTAAAAGTTTAAACAATATGATTAGGATCAGGCGCGTGCACACACACACACACAACAGAACAAATAGTGAGAGATTATGAAGTATTTTTGCCCAGATTGATAATCCATGTGCACACCAGGCTAACGATATTACTTAGATTAGTGAAAAACTCCAGGTGATCTTTCGGTAGGGTTCCAGTTTATGGTTCATCATAATTCTATATGGTAAATCCATGGATGGACGTCATATAAACTGGTTTTTACAGAGTGAGATATAAGAAACAAGTTGAAAATAATGGTCATTACATATAATTCCTTTACTGGAACAAATTTGGCTTACAGCCGTTTCCAGTAGTCATTATAGGTACATTACTGATAGGTTTACTCAAGTGGTCTATTGATCAACTGAGGTAAACTGAATGACTTAAGAAAATTAATGATACTTTCGTCAGAGCCATTTCTCATATATATATATATATATATATATATATATATATATATATATATATATATATATATATATATATATATATCATCATCATCATCATCATCATCATCATTATTTAACGTCTGTTGTCCATGCTGGCATGGGTTGGATGGTTTGACCAGGGCTGGTAAGCTGGGAGGCTGTGCCAGACTCCAGTCTGATTTAGCATGGTTTTCTATGACTGGATGCCCTTCCTAATGCCAACCACTCTGAGAGTGTAATGTGTGCTTTTAAATGCCACTGACACAGGTGCCATTTATGTAACACCGGTATCTGCTATATATATATATATATATATATATATATATAAATTGGTGGAGGCATGGATGTGTGTGTGTGTGTGTAATAAAGAATTTCCCAACCACATGGTCTCAGGTTCATTTCCACTTCATGACACCTTGTAGAGGTGCATGATTTAGTGGTGAAGGCAGTGGACTCAGGATTGTAAGACTGTGGTTTCAATTCTTGAGCAAGACACTTGCTTTCATGTTTCTCCAGTTCACTCAGCTGGCAAAAATAAGTAATCCTGCAATGGAATGGTGTCTCATCAACGGGGTGAGGAGAGAATATACGCACCATAGAAACTAGGAAACTGGCCTTATGACTATTTGACTCAAGAACGATATCTGCTTTGGGCAAGAGTCTTTTAATGTAAGCCTTGAGCTAACCAAAGCCATGTGAGTGAATTCAGTTGAGGGAAACTGTAAGAAGCCTGTTGTCTATGTGTATGCATATCTGTGTGGTATGTGTGCACACATGGTTTTGTTTATTTACATCGGCACTTCCTCTGAAAATTCAGTCAGCTATAAGTGTTGGCATTCATCTCACTTTGCCTGTCAACAGGTCATCAGCTGGCTTTCTATTTTTGAAGACGGGTAGATTATGATATCTCTTACTTGTAGTTTTATCATAGTTTTATTACTGAAACTGAAACTGAGTATTTGACTTTTGACTTGAGTTTCATGCCACTGTGATCTTCAGGCGTGAATACTTGGTTGAAGATTGCAATAGTGTGAAACAAAACTCATTTGTAGTTCCAATGGGAAAACACTATATCCTCTTAAAAATGTACTGAACACTCCTTGCCCATTCTTCTGTCATAATATGAATATACAATATATACATATGATGATGATGATGATGATATATATATATATATATATCTGTATATATAAAAATGAGAATGTGTGTCTGTCTGTCTGTGTGTGTGAATCCCTAAAACTCGAGAACTACGCAACCAATCTCACTCAAATTTTACAGATGCCTTACTTAGGGTTCCAGTTGTGTTTTTAGTCAAAAAATTTTTTAACTTCTTGCAGAGTTCGAGCCTACAGCAATATAATATCTCCTCCACTATTTAAGTATTATGTGTCAAAAGTGAAACAAAAACACTCATGTCAAATACTTCCAGTTAAAAAACGAAACTATTCTGCTAGCTGAAACAATCACATTTGTGAGAGAGAGAGAGAGAGAGAGAGAGAGAGAGAGAGAGAAAGAGAGATAGATAGATAGATAGATAGATAGAGAGAGAGAGAGAGAGAGAGAGAGAGAGAGAGAGAGAGAGAGAGAGAGAGAGATGTATATGTACACGTTATTCCACTAACTGAAACAATCACATTTCAATACTGTAATGACAGATACTTTCAGAGAGAGAGAAAGAGAGAGAAAGAGATGTATATGTATACATATACATGTATATGTACACGTATATGCATAGATATATATATATATAGATATAGATCTATATGCATACATGTATATGTATACACATGTGTAGATGTATATATATATATATATAGATGTACATGTAATATGTACACATATATACATATATATACATGCATACAGATATCTATACATATATACACCCATCACACACAAACACATGCACACAAACACACACATTAGTCATTTGTTTTCTTATCCAAAACTACGTCAAAAGTACTGAACGGATCTTTATGAAATTTGGAAATTATATTCTATGTATAACGGCCATAACTCCCATGAAAATTCATATATTTTTGATGTTGATGAAATTTTAACCCGAACATAACAGATGAGCATTATTTGTAATTCAACGGTACAACAGTGTAAGACTACCTTTTCAGATATACTTTCATTGTGATTTCTGCAATGTGGTGCATAAATTGTCAAGTAAATGAGACGCATCTTTGCCTCCACTGATTCACTTGCAAAGTGTTGAGTAAAATTATTTCATTGCAGACATCCTTTGGGTCTTTTTATTATCACTACGACACACATAGTCCCCAGTTGGTAACATTGATTTCAAGGCCCTCCTAGATGAGAGACTGGCATTCCACTTAATGTCTATGTTCCATGCTGGCATGGATTGGAGAGTTATTAATGTAGAAATATGGTATCGTAGCTACTAACAGTTGAGGGTTGCGTAGTCTAGACGGCGTTTTTAGATTTCATTATTCTCTTTAACCCGGGCAAAGCCGGGTATTTCTGCTAGTATATATATATATATATATATAACTGCATCAAAAGCCTGAGGAAATATTGTCAATGTCAACAGAAAATGATGTGTTCAATAAATAAACATGACAACACACTGAGCAGACAACACACTACATCACTTGATCAATGGAAACCTCACTGAACAGCAAAGTTGTAAATGAATAAGCAAACAAACTTTTAAGATCTATATTAATAAATTGCTTTATCACTAAAACTGCAGTAAAAAGTTTACATTTGATTAATTATCCATTCATTCTATGTACTTTCTTTTTTTATCTTCAATATTAAATTACGAGTTTGAATTAACAAAAAACCGGTTATGTAAGATATTAACAGTAACATAAACTACACACAAAGATTTTCCTGTGAACTAATAAAGTCATTAAATCTCAATGATGTTTCTTTGTGCTTTAGCTGCTGCAGAGGAGGTATTTTATTGAAAATGCTTTCTCAGAAGACAAAGCAGTCAGTTTAGAAATGAATGAGAATTAAATAAATGGCTGTCGAGGAATATGCTTAGACCAAACAAATGGTAGAGAGTTGCTAACCCAATAGTGGTCTAAAATTATGTGTAATCAGTATTTGTCATGCAGTGTGGGGACTGGCAATGGTGCGTGGTGGACTGGTGGTGCTGGGTGTTGGCACTAGTAGTGGTGTGGAGACTGGCAGTGTTGTGTGGAGGACTGGCAGTGCTGTGTAGGGGCCAGCATGTCAAAAAATAGACTCAACGTTTCATCTGTGGGTTGTAAAAAGTAACTAAAAGTGGTTGAGGTAGAATTTGCATGCAGACTTTATAAAACCCACACCAACAACTACCCAAACAGACCTATGGATTGGAGGGTTGCTACCTGAGTGGTAGAAAAGTGTCATCCACCAGGAGTATGGAATCACCAACAAATGGTGGATACAGCAACATGCTGATATAGCAACATGCTGATACTGCACATGTCCTTCCCACTTCAATATTACTTATGAACCAGTTTTCAAACATGGCTGGCTTTCTATGTAGCTGCTTTGAGAGTAAGATACCCCGGCTGGCTTTCTATGTAGTTGCTTTGAGAGTAAGATTATCTGCCAAAATTAAATTCATATTTGGATATCTTTTGAGAATTTGAAAAAAAAAAAAGAAAAAAAAGTCTACCACCAATTCTCTTATCCAACTAAATATATTGATAGCAGTATGTATACATATACATACATAGCAAGTAAGTTAGGATATATAATCCAGGTGTTTACTACATGAAGCACTTCCACAGATGGTGGCCATCTGAAAATTGAAGGTGATCCTACTTAATAAGGTCATCATCTTTGTCATGATGTTTCTGTTGTTGGTAGTTTTTCATTGAATTCTAACAAGTAGCAAGAATTCTGTAAGAAGTCCTTTATAACATCTATTCTTTGTAAGAATTAAAAAAAAAAAATTAATTTTTATTTTATCATCATCATCATTATTATTATTATTATTATTATTATTATTATTATTATTATTATCATTATTATTATTATTATTATTATCATTATTATTATTATTATTATTACTATTATTATTATCACTATTATTATTATCATTATTATTATTATTATTATTATTATTATTATTATTATTATTACTTTGCAACAGTGCATCACAATGAGCTATGCCTACTTCAGCAAGGATGTCATCAATGGATATTCTGCATTTCAACAATCTTTGTGCTTTAGAAGTGAAACCACACACAGGGAACTAATATGGTGTTAGCACACAGTTGGCTGACCGTTGCTGGTTGCTGCTATCATACTTGTGGCTTTCAAGATGCATCATTCTGTTTTACACACACACACACTCATCACTGCCATCACTCCACCACCATCATCAAAGCATAACTAGTTTTTCTCAACACTTAACATACAACTTTAGTACACAGTTTACCACAATATTGTTCCAACCAAGGCGGTGAGCTGGCAGAAGCATTAGCACTCCAGGTGAAATGCTTAGCGGTATTTTGTCTGTCTTTACGTTTTGAGTTCAAATTCCGCCAAGGTTGATTTTGCTTTTCATCCTTTTGGGGTTGATAAATTAAGTACCAGTAGTGTATTGGGGTCGATCTAATTGACTGGCCCCCTCCCCCAAAATTTCGGGCCTTGTGCCTAGAGTAGAAAAGAATATTGTTCCCAACCAATATGAATGCTCAGAAGTATTGCCAACCTTATTACAGCAACAGCAGAAAATCAATGAATATTAAAAGGGGCTGAAGAGAAAAATGGAAATCATGAACCAGCTGGCTAATATTGGAATTGGTGGATCCACTATTCATTTGTGGTGTAATCAGAGAAACTAAAAAAAAAAAAAAAAAAAAAAAAAGCTCTGCTCCAAGAAATCAAAAAATATTTGAAGAAAAGGAATACCCCCCCCCCCAAAAAAAAAATTCATGTTTCCTGAGTTGGAAGTTGAATGGAAAAAACGGACAAAAGAAAAAGAAAAGAAACTGCGTACCATTTCTAATGAAATAATGTGCAACCAAGTTTAAAAACCGAATCAGCATTTGTTTGGAATTCTGACTTTGAAGCAAGTTATCATTGCTTTGGTATGTTAGGAATCACCATTTTATCAATTTACATCACAGAACCACACAGGGGTTATGTGATGTAGAGTTGGCTGACCAAAACCTCATGAGTGGAGTTGGTAGATAGAAACTGAAAGAAGCCTGTTGTACACACATGCATATGTATGTAGGTATGTTTAATAATAATGTCTTAATTATATAAAGACCAGCTATGGGTAGGAGTAAGCTACAAGATTTTTACACTCTCTTGATTTCCTGTAATTCAGATGGCCTCATGGTCCCAGCAGATAAAATGGAAATGGCATTGCTCCAGTGCAGGGATCACCAAACTTTTTTCACGGCAGGCCAGATAACTGAGAGAATGATGAACACAGGCCACATAACCATTTTGTTCAACACAATATAGTGAATACACAAAAAATAAAGACAACCAACATATTTGTTTACCAAAAAGTTATCAAAAAAGGTGACATTAACAATAAGCTGGTTATATCACACCCAGTGCGCACATGTCCAAATCTCAGAAACTAAGCAGCAAAAAAGGTTGGTGAAATTTGAGAAACTGGTATTTAGTTTTTAAGATATCAATATTTGCACCCAACCAAGAGAATTGCTTTCAAATGTTCATTAGTCAACCTCGTTCACTGACATCAAATACTTCAGTATTGAAAATGTTTGTTCACAGATATAAGTTGTCCCAAACACTGATGCCATACCAGAGGCAAATGCAGGTACTTACATAAAAGATACAGAATGGTGATGGGCCAGATAAACTGACCTCATGGACTGGATCTGGCTTGTGGGCCGTAGTTTGGTGACTCGTGCCCCAGACGATGGTGAGAGAGATGTTCTGGAACAACTATTCTGAGTCATGGGGCTCACATTTGCGGATAGCCAGGCATTGCTGTGTGATTCAGTCCTACAACACGGCATGTGGCCTTAGGTTCAAACCCACTACACAGCACCTTGGACAAGTGTCTTCTCCTATAACATTGGGCCAAACAAAGTTTCTCAAACAGAAACTGAAATAAGATACATCTTTGTTTGTGTCTTTGTGGTTGTCTGCCCCTCCCCCACCACTTCGTTTGACAATCAGTATTGGTTTGTTTACATCCCTGCAACTTAATGCTTCAGCAAAAGTGACAATGGAATAAGAGTACTAGGCTTAAAAAATAACTACTGAGGTCGATTTGTCTGAGCAAGTCCTTCAAGACAGTGCCCTAGCATGGTTGCAGTCCAATGACTGAAACAAGCAGAACGTAAGAGATAGAGATATGTATATTACATGTAGGTGGGGACCATATCAGAGTCAGCCAACTAATGCGAGCATGAAAATGCAGATGTTAGAATGTTGATGATAATGATAGTGATGATGATGATGATATTAAAAGCTTGTAAATTAGATCAAAATAATGCGAAATGAATGAAAAGCAAAAGTGAAAACAGAACATTTGTACTTCTTCAATATTTTGGGGGTTAGAACACCTTCATCAGAACATGCGAAGATGGAATAAAGTTGCAGTCATTGCTCAGATGTGTGGGAGAAGGTAGTAACATGTAACATGCTCAGGCTGGTGTTTTTATAAGAACTGGTCTGCAGATGTCAAAATCCTTTACTACAAATCTGATCAAAAATGGCAGCACTGCATCATCTTCCATTTCTTTAACATGTCTTAATGAAGAGGTTCTAATGTTAAAATATCGAAGAAATACAAAGGTAAAACACTAACTGTTGTTCCATTTCCACTTCTGCATTTCATTCATTTTGCATTGTTTGGGCTTTTTAACAAGTCTTAAATCTAATTTAATATCACACAATGCTTTGCCCAAACCATTGTATACTAATAAACAAACACCATTTTCTTCTTAAAAATACTGTACACACACACATATAGAAAGAAAACAAGCTGCATAACTTTCTTCAGAAATATTCTTTCTGCTATATGTATAAGGCCTGAAATCTTGAGGAGATGGGGCTAGTCAATTTATCGACCCCACTACTCAATACTAGTATTTAATTTATTGACCCTGAAAAGATGAAATGCAAAGTTGACCTTGGTGGAATTTGAACTCAGAATTTAAAGACAGGCGAAATGACGCTTAAGCATTTTGCCTGTTGTGCTAACAGTTGAGTCAGTTTGCTTGCTATCTTACTTTCTCCTGCAATATTGAAATGAAAATCATAACTCCAGTTCCATTCTTCCCAACAGGGAATTCTAAAACTAAAAAAAACCTTAAAGTCAGAAGGAAACATCATGCTTACCAATAGCTACTACCACTTTGATAACACTGCCAAATTCCCAGGAACTGGAAATTGGAAATAAGGCGGCGAGCTGGCAGAAACGTTAGCACGCAGAGCGAAAAGCTTAGCGGTATTTCGTCTGCCACTACGTTCTGAGTTCAAATTCCGCCGAGGTTGACTTTGCCTTTTATCCTTTTCGGGTCAATTAAATAATAAGTACCAGTTACACACTGGGGTCGATATAATCGACTTAATCTGTTTGACTGTCCTTGTTTGTCCCTTCTATGTTTAGCCCCCTGTGGGCAGTAAAGAAATAAGAAACTGGAAATTGGATAAAATTGCCATGACTACAATGAGTGAGTGAACCAGCACCATACAAACTAATCACCCTCCTATATGCACCCTTATTTCTTTAGCATTTAAACCAGTCATATCGGACCTAAATATTGTACCTGTTTTATGTCCAGACCGGCTAGATCTGGCCTCTCACACCTACCCTATAATGTTATCCTACAAATATAAAATCACAACGTTGTAATCTTGAAGCTTTGAGATAATGCATGGTTAATTCCAAAATGATATGAATAAATAAGAAATTACATTTTACAGAAAGGTTAAAACTCTTTACAAAGTTTCACCCTTATTGTCACCAATCCAGATCCCAAATTGGATTCAGGCCACTACATTACTTTATCTTCTAGCTTTTGCTTGCATCAGTCATTGGACTGTGGCCATGCTGGTGCATCACCTTGAAGAAGTTATAATCAAACAAATTTATTTTTTTAAAGCCTGGTACTTATTCTATTGGTCCTTTTTACTGAACCGCTAAGTTACGGGCAAGTAAGCACAAATACAAAGACACACACACACACGCACACACACACACACACGCACACAGTCTCCTTTCAGTTCTGTATTTAAGAGATGAGGAATTATGTACAATATTTACAATTGACAGATATTTGTTCTCATCTTGTCAAATATCCATCAAATGTAAGTAATGTAGGCTTCTTTCAGTTTTCATCTACCAAATCCACTTGGTTGGTCCAAGGTTATAGTAGAAGATACTTGCCCAAGGTGTCATGCAGTGGGACTGAATCTGGAACTATGTGGTTGGGAAGCAAACTTCTTACCATGTAGCCATGTAAGAAGTTTACAAAAACAAAAAAAAAAACATACATGTACCATTCTAACTACCCATGGCATCAGTATAGGATTCAAAATTTCTTGAATAGAGTGTTTACCATAAGGATCTGTCCTCTCACCATATCCACCCACTCACTCTTCTACATCTCTTGCAGGTGTGGAATGGTAGGTGTGTGGAGATGCAAGCATGGCTGTGTGGTAAGATGCTTGTTTCCTAACCACATGGTTTTGGGTTCAGTTCTACTGTATGGCACCTTGGGCAAGTGTCTTCTGTAGCCCTGGGCCAACCAAAACCTTGTGAGTTGATGCAGCACACAATAATTGAAAGAAATCTGTTGTGCATGTGTGTGCGTATGTATGTGTGTATTCCACCAGTGCTTGACAACCAGTGTTAGTTTGTTTACATCCCAGTAACTTAGTGGTCCAGCAAAAGAGACTGAAGCCGAAAAACAATAAGTACTGGTGTTGATTCGTTCAGCTCTTCAAGGTGCTGCCCCAGCATGACCACAGTCCAACAGTTGAAACAAGTAAAAGATTAAAGATATATGTATAGATATACAGATGGAAGTTTGCTGTACTTGAGAAGACTTGTTAAGCCAAATGAAATCGTAGTTGTGACCGGTGCCATTGACATGTAACAGCATCCGTGCCAGCAACACGTAACAGCATCAGTGCCTGTAACACATAAAATCATCAAGGCCTGTGACATGTAAAAGCACTTGTGCCGGAGACATGTTACATCACCCATGCTGGTGGCACATTACAACACCCATGCCAGTGACACGTTACAGCAACCATGCCAGTGGCACATCACAGCACTTGTGCTGGCGACACATAAAAGCACCTGTGCCAGTGACAATGATGGTGACGTGTACAAGGCACCCACTACACTCTCAGCGTAGTTGGCATTAGGAAGGGCATCCGTCCATCGAAACCAAGACTGGAACCTGATGCAGCTCTCTGACTTACCAGTTCCAGTCAAACCGTCCAACCCATGCCAGCATGGAAAGTGGACATTACATGATGAAGATGATTATGTATATATATATATATATATATAACATACACACACACACACACGTATACAAGCATACAACTTCACTGTCATGACATTACTTACCTCGTCTCATTATTCTACAGATATATAGTGACACAACCATTCTAATTACACATGAAAGACCTAGAAAACTAGCTCCAAACATTTATTTTAAAAATAGTACCCACAAAATACGTTTCTCTCTCTCTCTCCCCCACCTCTCTCTCCTCTTATCAATAGCATCAAACAACATCTATGGCCAGCAGCCATTACATTCAACAGATACATTACCATAAATATACAAAATGCTAAGTGTTATCTACACCATTTGTACACTAACTGGTATTCCGTCAGTTTCGATGATGCATATTACAGTTGATCCAATTGATGGAACAGCCTGCTCATAAAATTATCATGCAAGTATCTGAGCATTCCGTAGACATTCATACATTTAACTCTTATGTTACCATATTTCTGTTGAGAGGTTGTTTCACACCCATGTTTCCAAAGGCGAATTATTCAAACCCGAAAGAATTCCTCTCAACACATGGCTATGCTGCTCACCGACTACTTCTGCTCGTGATCAGAGATGCACATATTGTCAGCCACCAAGGGACATGCTCAACTGGTTAAGGTCAAACAACTGACAAGCAAATCTGTGGTATTGAGCAGTTAAGATCAAAAGCAATGAAAGCCACTACTTGGTACTGCATCAAGGCAATTATTATTATTATTATTATTATTATTATTATTATTATTTGTAATGCATTTCATATACCATAATGAAACATGTGTAACATGGAATTAAAAATATACCAAATTTTCTAGCTTTTGTTTTAATATAAACATATTTTTATATAAATATCTCTCTCTTTTTCTCTCTTGTATGTGTATGTATGTATATTCCCTCTCTCACTCTCTGGGAGAGAGGCACAAGCACATACACAGACATATACACACACGGCAGTAACTTCTGCCTACCAAATTCAATCACAAAGCTTTGGTCGGCTCGGGGCTATAGCAGAAGATACTTGCCCAAGGTGCCATGCGGTGGGACTGAACCCGAAACCATGTAGCTGGGAAGCAAGCTTCCTATATATATATATATATATATATATGCGTGTGTGTGTGTGTTCATTTATTGGAAGTTAAGTCTTTCTTCTGTTGCTACTCTTACTTCTAAGTTTCCTGTCATCATAGTAACAAAATGTGGAACTCAGAGTAGCAAGAGAGAGAAACCTCATTCTATGTAAAGAATTCTCTTTCTCCCAAATGTAAATGCATAATTTTTTGAATATATATTCATATATACTGGAATAAAAAATTAAGTGCCTATTTCTATTTCTTGTAGCCAAACATGTGTGTCTGTGTGTATGTGTGTGCACATGTTTGTAAGTGTATGTATATGTATGTATGTGTGTGCGTGTGTCTGTGTATGTATAAAACCATAAAATTCTTTATTATTAGAACAGTGAACTGTTAACAAATCATATATCAAAGACATTTTAGTGTTTTGATGGCTGCAAACTTTGAATAATTCCTTTGTGTGCCATTGTATAACTATATAACATCAAAACATTCACTGCAAACTGGCTGTTATTTAAATTAAGAACAATATGGTTAAAGTGAGCTATGCCAAGATAATAATGAGGATGATGACAATAATAATAATAATAATAATCCTTTCACAAGGCCTGAAACTGTGGGGGAGGGGACTAGTCAAGTACATTGACCCTGGTGTTTCACTGGTACTTAATTTATTGACCATGAAAGGATGGAAGGCAAAGTTGACCTTGGCAGAATTTGAACTCGGAACGTAGCGGCAGTTGAAATACTACTAAGCATTTCACCCAGCATGCTGAAGATTCTATCAACTTGCCACCTTAATAATAATAATAATAATAATGATAATTTCAAATTTTGACACAAGTGCAGTAATTTCAGGGGAGGGGGTAAGCTGATTACAATGACTCCAGTACTCAACTGGTACTTATTCTATTGACCCCGAAAGGATGAAAGGCAAAGTCGACCATGGCAGAATAATATTAGTAAAAGTAATCTTTTGGTCGACCTGAGGCTATAGTAGAAGACATTTGCCCAAGGTGCCATGCAGTGGGAGTGAACCCGGAACAATGTGGTTGGTAAGCAAGCTACTTACCACACAGCCACTCTTTCGCCTATAACTTACCACACAGTCACTCCTAACAATTCTGCAAGCTCACTGCCTTAATAACAACAATAATAATCCTTTCTACTAGAGGCACAAGGCTTGAAATTTTGGGGGAGGAGACTAGTTGATTTCATCGACCCCAGTGCATAACTGGCATTTAATTTATCAACCCTGAAAGGACGAAATGCAAAGTTGACCCTGGTGGCATTTGAACTGAGAACGTGAAGATAGAAGGAATACCACTAAGCATTTCGCCTGGCATGCTAACGAGACTGATGCTGGTGATGATGATGATGATGATGAGTTCTTTTATTTGCCACAGGGTCGTCTGTTGAGGGACACAATACATGGGCAGTTTCCAAAACATGAGGAAATTTACATAAAGAAAAAAAGGTGAAGAGAAAAGATGAGAGATACAAGGATACCAAGTATATGAAATATATGAACACACACAGACACAGACACATACACATGCACACACATTATTGTTAGAGTAGCCTGCTGTTCTGTAATTTCCTATTTTATACCCAAGAAATGATTATCAGAAGATATTTCGAAGAAGAATATATTGACAATATAGAAATGGAATGAAGATTGTATTCACCATTCAGGATAGAAAAAAAAAAAAACATATATATATTAGCAGGTGTAAGGTTGCTTTGGAAACCATTTCATCATCATTTTTTTTATCATTTAATGTCCATTTTTCCACATTGTAATATATTCAATGGAACTAAACCCAAAACCATATGTTTCAGAAGCAAGCATCTTACCACACAGCCATAACTACCTCTTCACAAACCTCCTCATACTGGTTGGACTGATGGACCACAGGGCTGTGTTATGCTCCATCTCAGCTTTGGCATGGTTTCTATGGTTTGATGCCATTCCTAATGCCAACCACTTTACAGTGTGTACAAGGTGCTTTTTTTGTGGCACTAGCTTTAGCTGGGGTTGCCAAGTAACTCGCAAGACTGGAAGGAAACGGAATGGAGGGAAAAGGGAAGCACTCCCTTGACTAAGTGGGAAGGAAGATATTAGAAAAGATGAGGAGGATATTTCATGCTAGATCAGATGCAAGAGGTGGGAATCTGGCCAATAAGAAAATAAAACAGGTAGAATACAATATGGTTGGATATGGCTGGTTTAAACGCTAAAAGGTAAAACTTTTAATATCTAAGCAAGACTATGACAACAAAAGAAGAATTATAGGGATGCAAAAAATTTTTTTAAAATTCTTGTTTTCTTATTAATAAAAAGAGAAAGGCAAAATTTCTCTAATATTTACAGGAAGGATGTGAAGAACTACTGAGTTAGTGATTGAATAAGAAATTCCCGAAGGAAAAATGGTCAATCTGATCAGCTTCCAGTAACAAACAGGTTACAGGTTATGTTTAACAGTTGTTAAATGTGGTCACTATTCACCCTTTAACATTTAAACTGGCCATATCTGGCCAAAATGTTCCACTTGTTTTTAGTTCAAACAGGCCAGATGTGATTTTCACACCTCCCCAACAATGTCATTCTAAAAATTTTAAATTACGTCATCAAAATCCCATAGTCTCAGGTTAAACGGTAAGAGGTAAAGACCTCCTTTGGTCATGAATGACCATGGGATTGAACCAAGAAAGTTCCCTCTGAAGCACAAGTTCAAGCAAGGTTGTTTATGGAAGATCAGCAGTCACCCTTGCATACCAGCCCCCCTCCATGCCATTATATGTATATAGGGCAAAATGTAAAGACCTCCTTTGGTCATGAATGACCATGGGATTGCATCTAGAAAGTTCCCCTCCGAGGCACAAGTTTGGTCAAGGTTGTTCATGGAAGACCAGCAGTCGCCCATGCATACCAGCCTCCCCTCTCCATGCCACTGATGGGAAAGGCAAAGGGGCTGATACAGCTTGGTACCAGTGACATTGCAATTTATTTCTACAGCTGAGTGAACTGGAGCAACGCGAAATAAAATGTTTTGCTCAAGAACACAACATATAGCCTCGTCTGGGAATTGAACTCACTATCTCATGATTGTGAGCCTGATGCTCTTATTACTGAGCCATGCATCTTCACAGCTACATGATAATGCAAGATTAATTTTAAACAATGTGAAGAAATAAGCATTACATTTTGACGGAATAATGTGAATGTGCATAAAACAGATGAGAACTTAGAGAATATTGTTCCATTTGAAATATTATTGACTTGTCTTGCGTTGCTAGGTGCGCTGGTTTTCAAGAATTGGTTTTGAGTAGATCTTGGAAATGAGAAAACATTGTTCATGATTTTCTAGAAGAGAAATATGAGCTGCCAGAGGAAAGAACCTTTTTATATGATGTTTGGTTACATGATTTTGCATTTTTAGTTGATGTAACCAGCCATCACAATGATTTAATCTTGACACTGCAAGGCACTTTTTTTGTTAAGTAAAGAATATCAAGGCATTCAAGATGGAATTAAAACTGTTTATCCATCAGTTAGAAAATTAATTTGCAAAATCATTTCTGTATTTAAAACAAGAGCAAAATAAAAGTGCAGGGGATTGTGTAAATTCTTACAAATATATTATAAAATACACTGGCTTAATACAAGAGTCATTTGAAAGCAGTTTTCATGATTGTACTAAGGAAGAAAGCTGCATACATGTGTTTATAAACCTGTTTTTATTTTTGGAACAAAAAAAATAATAAAAATGCCTAGTGATGTACAAATGGAACTTATAGATTTGTAAACAAATTCAGCTTTTAAAATTGAAATTTATTTCACTTTCTTCAGTTCAAATTGTTGATGTGAATAACTATTAATTTTTCAAATCTATTAGAGATCTATGAGGTGTAGGTATGTATGTATTCAAAGAACAATTAAATTTTCATCCAATATATCAAATGAACATACATCATGGCAAGAAATGTAAAGAAGGGCAGCTTAGTCCAATTTACTAAGCAGCACCATGCTAAAAGCACCCATCACACACTGTAAAATGGTTGGCATTAGAAAGGGCATCCAATTGTAGAAATCCTGCTAAATCAGAGTGGAACCTGGTGTAACTCTCCAGCTTGGAAGCTCCAGTCAAACCGTCCAACACATGCCAACATGGAAAAACGGCTGTTAAAGGACGACGAAGATGATGATGATGATGACAAGGACCACCAATTCTAAAGACAGGAACTGAATCTAAAATATACTGAGGAGACAGTCTAAAATAAGCAAGCATTAATGCTAATAATGGTGGTGCATCTGCATGGCCACAGCGTCTGGTTGAAACCAATAATAGAACGATAGAATTTCAACTGCAAGAAAATACACCTGGAAATTTGGGAAGATGTACATATGCAAACAAATATTTTGATCTTTGAAATTGATTGATAAAAATGAAAACAAAGTCACAATTGACTGATCCAAATTTGAAGAATATTCTGGGCTCTCAGTTACCCATTTAACATCAAACATTAACTCGTTAGCATTCAGAATACTCTATCAAATGTAATAGTTATCTATTCACTTTGTTTTGAATTAATTATTCATTATCTCAGAGCTTTGAGATTCCACTGTGGTGATTAGTTAGTTTTAGAAATGGCATTGTAGGATAGGTGTGAGAGGTTGGATGGAGCCAATTTGAGTATAGGTTAGGTTGAATGTTTGGACTGGATATGACCAATTTCAATGTAAAAGGATTAAAATGTAGCGCTGTGGAGTCGGAGTTAGTAAAACTATACCGATTCCGATCTTTATTCTTTAATATTAACTGGTTATAACATATAAGCCTACTCAAAGTACAAGTGTAGGCATAGGCTTTATGAGATATGTAGACCACAAAATCAGTTAATTATATAAAGAGAAGTCAGAGTTGAAGTTTTTATTTTCGACTCCACAGCCCTGTTAAAATGCACATTAAATGTGTACAGTCTTGAAATAAACCAGGAGGCTATTAATTCTGTATTAACCCTTTAGCGCAATGGCCCAGTGGTTAGGGCAGCTGACTCGCAATCATAGGATCGCGGTTTCAATTCCCAGACTGGGCGTTGTGAGTGTTTATTGAGCGAAAACACCTAAAGCTCCACGAGGCTCCGGCAGGGGATGGTGGTGAACCTTGCTGTACTCTTTCACCACAACTTTCTCTCACTCTTACTTCCTGTTTCTGTTGTGCCTGTAATTCAAAGGGTCAGCCTTGTCACACTGTGTCACGCTGAATCTCCCTGAGAACTACGTTAAGGGTACACGTATCTGTGGAGTGCTCAGCCACTTGCACGTTAATTTCATGAGCAGGCTGTTCCGTTGATCAGATCAACTGGAACCCTCGATGTCGTAAGCGAAGGAGTGCCAACAACAACAACAAAAAACCCTTTAGCATTCAGCTTAATCTATCAAATGTAATGCTTATTTATTCTCATTGTTTTGAATTAATCATTATCTCATAGATTCAAGATTTTGATGATGTGACTGTTTATTTCTAGAATGACATTGCAGGGTAGGTGTGAGAGGCTGGATCAGGCTAGTGTGAACATAAAACAGGTACAATATTTGAACTGGATATGGCCAGTTCAAATGCCAAAGGATTAAAAGTTTTATGAAATCTAAAACAAACTTGGAAATCTCATTAAAGCTAACCTTAATGAGTTTTGTGTTCATTATATCATTACGTAGACTTACTCCAGACTCAGTCCTTAATGGCAGAGTTTTCCTTGGATAGTCAAAATGGCTAAATCTCATGCCAATTCAAGCTGAAGCTATTTTGACATTTTAACTGAGAAGGAAGACAATGGTTGTAGTGGTGATGACGACGGCGATGATGTCAGCAGGTGGTGTAGGGATGGTGGTGGTTACAGTAGTGATTGAGGAAATGATAATGATGATGATGGTTCCAGTGAAGCGGGATTTTCATTGTGAAAATATATTAGGAATAAAAATAAAAAAATAAAAAAGCAAAACAGCTCCTCCACCAAACATATTCATGGCACAGACCTCATGTCCAAGTTCTTTCCAGAAGCTAGTCTATAACCACCTCAACTGGAATTGCAACACTGAACTTGCATGAGGGGTTGGGGACCAATGGTAAAGACAGCAACAACAATCTACTAACTGAAGGCGTTTAGTGAATTGGAAAAAAACCCCAAGAAACTATATATATATATATATATATATATATATATATATATATATATGAAAAATGTGAAACGAAACAAAATAAATGTTGCTACAAATTGTGTAGAAAAATCAATCATGTAAGCACTGAACTATAACGGTTTATGACATGAAAGAAAAAGAAGGAAAGAAAATTGCCATATAGTGATCTGACATTGATATATGCCTAGTAGAGTACGGCAAAGCAAAGAATACAAAAACAAAAACAAAAAAATATATAAACCAGAAAAACATCAATGAGATACCAAGCAATCCCACAATTAATATGACAATGAGTGATTATGATAAGAGTTATATAACTCACTTCATATCTAACACAGAAAATAATAATAATAATAATAATAATAATAATAATAATAATAATAATAATAATAAAACAGACATGGATTTTTATATTCATGTGTGTGTTTGTGTGTGTTTAAGAGTAAAGAAATAAACAAATAAGTGGAGAAGTCTTTGGAAAATGATTGTAATCATTTGCAAGACACAACAACCAACTTTGTAGTGGTTGCAGTTCTGACCTATTTTTGTTTGAATAAAATGCTTTTAAGCAATGGAATAAAACAGTGTTACAGCTAGAGGAGACAATGAAACCTTTAACTCTTTTTTGTTTTTTTTCTTTCTTAAGCCATTAGCTTCTCACAAAAAAAGAAAGAAAGAAAGAAAGAAAGCCCTAGATACGGTTAATTTTATACTTTATTGATCAGTGTGACTTTGCGTGATTCAACAATGGAATCGGTTGAAGTAGATAAGGAAGAATGGATGAAATAAGTGCTGAAAGGTAATATTAGGTAATACACTGGAGTAAAGGAGACTACTAAAGTTGATTGTCAATGGATGTTATCGTGAGGTATAAGAATTGAATGACAAAGTGCCATGGAATGGTTATGTATGATGTTACAGATATGATGTGTCTTAGGAGAGAGTTATAGCGGAATGACTACTGAAGTATGTTATAGATATGAGGTATCATAGAGATGGTCATAGTAGATGAATGAAGAGTTGGTAATGGATATGATGTACCATAGGAGATGGTAATAATGTATGAGATGGTTATAGTAGATGACTATAGGTATAACGTGTCAGAGAGATCATAGCGGTAGACTGATGTGAAGGTTATAAGTCTGCTATGTCTTAAGAAAGGGCTTCATGGATAATTGAGAGAGATTATAGATAATCTGTCATAGTAAATCAGCATAGTGGATAACTGAAGCTTAGGTTACAGATATATGTAATGGAATAGATTATAGAATTATAAATCTAATGTGTCTTAGTGTGGTGGATAACTGTGGTATGGATTATGACGATATTGTGTGACATGTTTCCAGGTTATATATAACTCAGATAGTTTTTATGGCCATTAGACAGTACATGTAAGATGGATGAAGTGTGAGTATAAGGTGAAAAAAGGACATATTTATTATTAGAATAAATCTATGCTGGATTGTTTCTTTCAATTAACAGAAATACAAATACTCAAATCTCCATTCTTAGACTAATTACAAAAAAACAAAAACAAAAAAAAAACAACACAAAAAACAAAACAAAAAAAGATGTAAGTGCTTTCATGGATTGCATGTGTCGCTTTAAAAAAAAATTAGTTTAGTAGATGGATTTTCCCCACTGAATAGGACATTTCCAGAAGAAATATTAATCATATACTAGGCACCTGCTTATCTCTTGCATAAAAATCCCCTCCCCTCCCCCTTGAATACCCCCTACCCACCATCACTTAATCAAAAGAGCCTTTCCCCTTTCCCTGTCCTTTCCTGTATTGCAAATTACTTGGAAACCCCACTGGTGCTGGTGCCACATAAAAAGTGCCCAGTACACTGTGTTTACCTCCCACCGCTGCTTGACAACTGGTGTCAATTTGTTTACATTCACATAACTTAATGATTTGGCAAAAGGGACTAACGGAGTAAACACCAGGCTTAAAAAAAAATGCACTAGGGTTGATTTGTTTGATCAAACCCTTCAACATGGTGCCCCAGCATGGCCACAGTCCAAAGAGTGAAACAAGTAAAAGCTAAAGTGGGTGGTGCATGACCATGAGTGGTGATGGTGATGTGTGGAGGGGGAGGGGGAGAAGCCAGTGGGAAAAAAACATGGCCTGGCAAGAAGTGGAGAGATAAGTAGATAGGGAATGTCAGGGAAGAGCTGGCATGAAGTCAAGACAACTTTCAGGAGCAGAGGCCACTGAACAGTAATTGTATTAGAAAAGACAAGAGGTGACAAGGCCTGGGGAATGTTAGTAAGAGGCTTCATAGTTAATTCAATTAGGTGCTCCTCACTCTTGGTTTTCCTTTTTAAATGTAGTTTAGGATGTTTTATTATTCATCAGATGTAAGCTTGTAAGAGAATTAGACAATGTTTTCTCTGCTGATAGAGAGACAGACACAGAAATAGATATAGACAGACAGATAGATAGATAGAGAGAGAGAGAGAGAGAGTGAGAGAGAGAGAGAGTGAGAGAGAGAGACTAACAGACACAAGGTGGTATCCAAAAGAAACCAGAATTTTGTAATTTTATTTTATTCACTCAGTTTTAAGTTTACATTTTTATCACCTTCATAGTATTCTCCATTTGAAGCAGTTCTGGAACGCTTGCAAAGTGATGCCTTTAATGTCATCGTTGTTTTTTCTTCACCTCTTCTACATCTGCAGATTCTGTACCACCAGCTTTGTCACTACTGATGACCTTCGAAAAAATGTCTGGATCAATTTCCAACTGTTCTTTCAGTTCACAACATGCATTCAGTCATGACTGCTTTTGACCTTTCATGAGCAAGTGAGACAAATTTTGCTGCAACTCTTTTCATTCACAATTCCTCACTCAAAAATCGTTTACAAGAGATCCAGAACACACTAGTCATATCAACAAGTTTGTCAATTGTTCAGTGATGGTCCTCCAAAATCAGTTCATGAAATTTTGGGATGTTTTCATTCGTTCAGGAGGTTGATGGTGGCCCTGAACGAGGTTGGTTCTGAAGCGACAAGTGACCATTCCTAAAGAATGGAAACCACTCATAAACTTGTGTTTTGCTTATGGCAATGTCCTTGTAAGCTGTTTGAAGCATGACAACTGTTTTGGCCACTGTTTTCCCCAGCAGAAAACAGAATCTCATGGAAGTACGCTGTTCCTTCATTTCAACCATTGCAAAAATCGATGAACAGGGGAGAAGCACTCCACCTGATGCCACTGGTTTGGCAGACTGATGCCTGAGGGTTGCATCAAGTGGCTTCTAGCAGTGGAAACCTGAATTACAATGGGCTTGTCTCACTGAGAATGTTTCTGGTTACTTTTGGGTGCCTCTTTGTACACAGACAAATAAACAGTTATACTAATAAACAGAAACAGACATGCAGACAAGCTGATAGGCAGATGAATAGAAAAACAGATAGCCAGATTGAGAGACATACTTGGTGACAGATAGACAAACAAATAGGTAGGCAGATGGACAGATAGATAGATAGACAGATAGTCAAATAGATCAACAGAAACAGAGAGATAGCTACTCAGACAGATAGACAAACAGACATGTAGATAAAGAGAGACAGATCAACAAAGAGGAATTGAAAGACAGACAGGTTGACAGACAAATAGATCAAGATAGAAAGACAGTAAATAGCTGTTCAGACAAATAAAGGTATAGTAGTAGCTCTATTCCTTGTGTGAGAGCAGTACGCCATTGTGAGTTTCATCTGAATTTTGTAAAGAATTATTGTTATTATTGTTGCAGAAGATTTTAAAGTATTTTCCGGTTCTGAAGTCTTTGCCATGTTGAGGATGTGCAATTCTTAGAAGAGACTGTCAGAGTTGGTGGGGGTTTAGCATTTGTAGCGATAATATAAACAAAGCTAAGAAACTAATTTAATACTTCAACTAATTGTTTATGAATGTGGAGTCTGATTTCTCACTTGAGAAACTGTTTTGAAACAAGGCCAAATTCTGCATAAAAGATTATATTTTAGTCAATTAAATACAGTAACTGGTGCATATTTGGCAAGATTTGAGCTCTGCAATGTTCTGCATGATATTTCTGTGTATCATTTGTCTGTATCAGATTCCAACCATTATTATATGACAATTTCCCTTCAGGCTTTCATTTATCTGTAGTTAGATCCCATGGGGGTAAACCAGTTTTTATTTATTATTTTTTTCCTATCAGAAACTCAAGGTCTTCATCAGTTCAACCTACCCTCTTAGAACAAACCAAAGACATAACCTTGTGTAGTCGTTCAATCTTAGAAACGGTGGCACAATCACTATCAGACCACACTCTACCAGTTTAGATTTTTGATACCAACCAATCTGAGTCCACCTCTGGGTCTATAATACAATCTTCCTGTTTTAAAATATCTAAATTAAAACCTTACTTCAAAAATTCAGATTAATTTAAGTTCCAAATCTCATATAATGACAAAGTTCCAAATCTTAATAATGACAAAGTTATTTTACTAAATTCTTCATTATTTTCAAAACTGATTGAACCAATGACAATGTATTTCAAGAAAAATATGATTATAAAAGAATTACTAAAATACAACACGTAATTTCTACTTGGGAAAAACATGAAATGTTCCCAGATGGAATGTCTTTCATCAGGATTGCTAAACAGCAGCAGCCAGGGCCAAATTGGAATGCAGAGGAATAGAATTAAAAACTGTAATACTGATGTTTCCACTGATTCTACCATCTCAAATAGAATTCTCTTATATTGAGCAGGTCTCTTGTGACCATTTAACCCTTTTGATACCAACTCACCTGAGACAACCCCTAGATCTATCATACAGACTTCATCTAAATCTAAATTAAAACCTTCTTTCAAGATTTCATGTTAATTTATTTCCAAACACCAGATTAATAAAGACAAAGTTATTTCAATAAATTCATTATTTTCAAAATTAATTGAAATACAGTGTATTTCAGCAAAAATGTGGTAACAAAAGGGTTAAAGTTTTTTTGTTTGACCAACTTGTTGATGCCAGTTCTGCCTGACTGGTTTCCCGAACATGGTTGATACCAGTTTCCCTGACTGGTGCCTGTGCCAGTGGCATGTAAATAGCACCCATTACACTCTCGAAGTGGTTGGTGTTAGGAAGGGTATACAGCTGTAGAAACATTACCAGATCAGATTGGGGCCTGGTGCAGCCATCTGGTTCACCAGTCCTCAGTCAAACCGTCCAACCCATGCCAGCATGGAAAGCAGACGTTAAACAATGTTGATGATGATATATATTATTATTATTAAAAATATCATTGACAATGGACTTTGAAATTTTAGCCAGTTAAGATATATTATAAATTATAATTTTTTTTCTCTATCTGACAGTTTTCTAATAGGAAATTCCTTACATGTCTATCAAACATGCAAATCTTTCTGATTCTCTTAGCAAATGAAACATGTGTAATGGAGAATAAATAACTTCCAAAAAATTTCCACTCTCCTGTTTAATTATTATTATTATTATTATTATTATTAAACAAAAATATTATTGACAGTGACTTTGAAATTTTGGCAAGTTAAGCCATTTGGACTGTGATGCACTGAAGTTAATCTTGGCTTTATACTGTCTCTGTTGAAGTCACTGTCAACAATATTCTTGTTTAAAAATAATAAATTTATACTCTACAAAAGTACTGAGTAGCTCATCAGATTAATGTAAAATTGTTTTTATTACATTTTTATGTATTTGTTTTGCAAGATTCCTGATGTGAAACTATATGTTGAAACAGATATTGTTATATTTTGTGATGGTCATTAAAAAAAAAAAAATTTTTTTGTCAAATAAACACATGCACTATAAAACACAGGTACTATAAAATACATGTACTATATATTCATTCTTCACTTCTTTAGCTTTATTAGTTTGTATTTTATGTCATTTGTCTGGAAAACTTTTGTCACACGTTCTGTGACCTCTTCTACGACTCTCCATCCCATGTGTCTACTCCTGTTCTGTTCAGTCCATTCTAAACAAAACGGGAGGAGACATGTGGGAGAGTTGCTGAAAAGGTCACACAATGTGTGACGAAAGATTTCCAGACAAATGACATAAAATAAGAACATTAATAAAATAAATTTGAAGTGAAGAATGACTATATAGTGTATGTGTTTATTTGTTGAAAACAAATAAAAAAAAAAAATGACCATCCCAAAATATAATAATATGCTTTTATTATAACTGAACATAAAAACAAGCATTATATGCACTCATACATACATATTGTATATATACACACATATATTATATATATACATACACGTATGAGATGGATTTATGAGGCATATTTCAACTATAGGATAATGCTACTTAGTTTGGAGAATATGGTATATTACCAGAAACGGACAAATATTGGTTTAAAGTTCATTTTTGGAGACCATTATTGTTATTATCGTTTAATTTGAAGCTATGAGCAACACTAATATTTTTCTTATCCAATTCATGTTTTTTTGTTTGTCTTGGTTTATTGTTTTTTGTTTGATTTCACAAGTTTTTTTTTTTTTTGTTGCTTTTCTTATGTTGACATAACCATTAACATGACATCAATATACCAATTAACATAAGTGCTGTAATATATAAACTTTTTACTGTGAACAGCTAGACTGATACTGCTTCTGTTTTTTCAAGTGGCTCATGTGGAATTTGGGAAGTAGATTGTCATCAGCCTGACAAAAGAGAGGGTTAGGGTGAGAGAGAGTGGGTAGGAGAAAAAGAGTGGAGAGCGGGAGGGGGGAGAAGAAAGAGAGAGAGGGGGAGCGAGTGGTAGGAGAAAAAGAGGTGGAGAGAGGGGGAAACGGAAAGAAGAAAGAGAGAGGGAGAGAGGAGACAGAGAAATAGAAGAGAAAGGAGAAAAGAGAGAGGAGAGAGGAGAGAAAAAGAGATAGGGAGAGGAGACAAAGATAAAAGAGAGAAGGGAGAAAGAGAGAGATGGGAAAGCAAAAGAAGAGAGAGAGAGAGGAGACAGAGAGATAGAAGAGAAAGAAAAAGGAGAGAAAAGAGAAAGAGAGAGAGGAAGGAGAGAGGGGAGGGGGAAAGAGAGGGAGAGGAGACAAAGATAAAGGAAAGAAGAGAGAGAGAGAGAGAGAGAGAGAGAGAGAGAGAGAGCCACTAGGTCAGTAATCAATTTGTGCATTGCAGCACCAAACGATGGCGGATGGTGGATTTTTAAAATATATAATTTTTTCAATTACAAAAATTAACCCTATTGTTACCATATTTCCGCTGAAATGCACCACCTTTGCTTTAATTAATTTGGAAATTAATGAAGAATTTAGTAAAATAACACTGCCACTATTTAAGCTGGTTGTCATTAACATAAATTAACATGAATTAACAAAATTTTAATGAAAGCTTTATATTTTGATTATTTTAAAACATGAACTTTGCACTATAGGACCAGGGGCAGACTTAGGTGGGTTGGTACCAAAAAGGGTTAAAATGACAACTGAATCAGTTTGGGTATCCTTAATGCATTGATAGAGACTTCAACAATGCGATCTAGGTTCACTTCTCATTGAATACATGAATACTCAGTGGGGAGTCTCCCTCATTTGTTTTTAATAGCCATTAGAGAGGGTGAACAGTAGCAATCATATTTTGAGATAAATAACACTTTAGCATTCAAACCAGCCATATTCTACATGTTTTGTGTTCAAACTGACCAGATCAGGCCTCTTACAACTACCCTACAATGTCATTCCAAAAGTAAACAAATGCATCATCAAAATCTCAAAGCTACAAGATGACGCATGGTTAATTCAAAACAATGTGAATGAATGAACATTACATTTGATAAGAGTAATCTGAATGCTGAATGGTTAAAATAAGAAACAGACTTTCTTCGTATGGCGATATATTTTTCAAATACAAGAGTCATATTGATTGAGTGATCGTGAAGATGAATTCTACTTCATGATGTCACTTTGAGATGTTTGCATCTCATTTATTTTTATGTTTCCATCACTTCATTCTATCTTATCTTTTATAATTTACTTATTTCACTCATTAGACTGCGACCTTGAAGAATTTTCATTTGAATGAATCAACCCTGGTACTTAGTGGTTTAGCAAAAGATACTGATAGAATAAATACCAGGCTTTAAAAAAAAGTTAAGTACCATAAACACACCAATACCACTGTCAAGCAGTGGTGGGTAACCAATGCAGATTCAAAGACATATACACATACATACAATGGGCTTCATTCAGTTTCCATCTACCAAGTTCACTTACAAGGCTGTGGGTGAGCCAAGGCTATAGAAGACACTTGCCCAAGGTACCGTGCAGTGGGACTGATCCCAGAACCATGTGGTTGGAAAACAAACTTCTTACCACACAGCCATACATGCACCTATATTTATTTCTTCCTCATGCCTAAATTCAAAACCATTATAAGGATGGTGGGTTGGTAGAATTGTTAGATTCTCAGACAAAATTTCTTATGGTATTTAACTAAGCTCTCTACATTCCAAGTTCAGATCCTACCAAAGTCAAAAATGTCGTTCATTCTTTCAAGATCAATGAAACAAAGTACCAGTCAAATACTGGGGATTGATAGTATTGACTAACCTCCTCACCCCAGAAAACAGTAGGCGTTGGGCTAAAACCAGAAATTTATTTCTTTTTCAGATGCATAACCAATATTTCTGGGGAGAGTGAACAGAGAGAAAGAGAGGAACTGTTGGTAGAATGAACCTCAGTCAATTAGTGATCCTGTTCAACCTTTTTTCTTTTACACCAGTCTACCTGAGAATCTCCTTGGTTTTCGGCACGTAAAAGCACCCACTACACTCTCAGAGTGGTTGGCGTTAGGAAGGGCATCCAGCCGTAGAAACTCTGCCAAATCAGATTGGAGCCTGGTGTCGCATCCTGGTCCACCAGTCCTCAGTCAAATCGTCCAACCCATGCTAGCATGGAAAGCGGACGTTAAACGATGATGATGATGATGATAAACTGTCCCATTAAAATTATACTTTATGTTCTGAGCAACAAACTTAACTCTTCCAGTGTTCAGATTACTCTGTCAAATGTAAAGATTATTTTATTTGCATTGTTTTGAATTAATCCTGCATTATCTCATAGCTTTGAAACTTGTATATTCCTAAAATGACACTGTAGGGTAGGTGTGAGAAGCTGGATCTGGCCAGTTTGAACATAAAAACAGGTAGAATATTTTGGTCAGATATAACTGGTTTAAATGCTAAAGGGTTAATAGTGACAGTGTTATTTTACTAAATTCTTCATCAGTTTCAAAATTAATTAAAACAGAAATATGGTAACGAAAAGGTTAACATAAAAAAAAAAATTACATTGGGTCAGAAGCCAGACTCATCCATGTACTAACTGAATTTAGATGTGATAATTTAAATTTTTCTATCATTACAGTTGATACATGAATCTGTGAAAAAGAAAAAAAAGAAAAAAAAAGAAGCTTTGTGTGTGTGTGTGTGTGTGTGTGTGTGTGTGTGTGTGTGTGTGTGTGTGTGTGTGTATCAAGATTGATTGAATGAAGACTTTGGCTTAGACTTAGGTTTTCACATGTAGTGAAACATTATAAGGTAGCAAGGTCCTTCTGGCACAGTGTGATCTTCAATATATCTGGTTCTAAGCCCAGTTGAGAAAGGATCACTGAAGAAACAGCATGCAAACTGCCATGAGAAACTGACTGTGCGAAGGAGAAGGCAGTTGAGATTATTTACCTGTGATGGATTCCAATGAAAGCAGACCTATTGAAATGAAAGATATTTTGAAATAGTTCACCTAAGAGAATCGAAAGAAGAAGAAATAAAATGGCATTTTGATCATGCCACACCACCAACCCTTCTTCCTTGAAAAAGGTCAGAGAGAGAGAGAAAGAGAAAGAGAAAGAGAGAGAGAGAGAGAGAGAGAGAGAGAGAGAGAGAGAGAGAGAGAGAGAAAGAGTGAGAGAGGTTGCTGATAGTTATTTTCAAATTCAATCATTAAATCTGTCAAAATAAATGAATAACAAAATTTATAGTTGATGAATTGTGTTATAGAAAACATGAGGACAGACATCGTGTCATACAGCCAGCTGGAGACGATGTTTCCTGGGGCTAAATTACAGCAACATTAGTCCTAAACCAGGACTGCCATGTTATGTTGTCAAACAATCTTTACTACAAATTGTGTGATGTTTTATATACAACCTATGAGGGAATTTATAGATACTGTTTAGAAAGAGGACTGTTCATTATTATCATCATCATTATCATTTTTATCACCAAGGCAGCAAACTGGCAGAATATTTAGCATGCCAGGCGGAATGCTTAGCGATATTTTGTCTGTCTTTACGTTCTGAGTTTGAATTCTGCTGTGGTTGATTTTACTTTACATCCTTTCACGGTTAATAAATTAAATACCAGTTGAGTACTGGGGTTGATGTAATTGACTATCTCCCTCTCCTAGATTTCAGGCCTTGTGTCTATAGTAGAAAAGATTATTATTATTATTATTATTAAGAAGGCAGTGAGCTGGCAGAATCATTAGCATGCCGGGCAGAATGCTTAGTAGCATTTTGTCAGTCTTCACATTCTCGGTTCAAATTCTGCTGAGGTCAACCTTGCTTTTCATCTTTTTAGGGTCGATAAAATAAGTACCAGTTGCATACAGGGGTCGATCTAATCGACTGGCTCCCTCCCTCAAAATTTCAGGCCTTGTGCCTAGAGTAGAAAAGATTATTATTATTATTAAGGTGAGCTGGCAAAATTGTTATCAGATTGTACAAAATACTTAGCGGCATTCTGTCATTTTTTACATTCAGAGTTCAGATGCCACTGAAGTCAACTTCCTCCTCGATAAAAACATGTCTTCTAGGAGAGTTCTATTATAAACCAACACAGGTGAACATTTGAAAATCAAAATAGGAATTTTGGAAGAAGTTTCTATAAGACTAGTTTTTGAACATCGAATAGCTATGGGGGTCCACCAGAATAAAATAGTAACCAAAGGGGTCCAGAGATGAAAAATGGTTGAGAACTCTTGCTTTAGATGTAAGAACCAGCTTGGTTTCTTTCTCTAACATTTTACTTTGTTCAACCTACAAGCGTTGATGTGTGAAAACCAAAATAGGAATTTTGAAAGAAGTTTCTATAAAACTAGTTTTTTAAACATAGACTGGCTATAAGGTTATCTTTTATCTTTTACTTGTTTCAGTCAGTGGACTGTGAAGGGTTTTAGTCGAACAAATCACCCCCACTACTCAATTTTTTTAAAGCCTGGTACTTATTCTATCAGTTTCTTTTGCTGAATTACTAAATTACAGGGATGTAAATAAACCAACACTTACTGTCAAGCAATGGGAGGGTAAACAAGCACACACACACACATGATGGGCTTGTTAAAGTTTCCATCAACCAAATCCATTCACAAGACTTTGTTTGGTTGGCCCAGGGCTATAGTAGAAGACACTTGCTCAAGAACTGAAACTGGAACCATGTGGTCAGGATACAAACTTCTTACCCACACAGCAATGTCATAAAAACTATTAAAAGCCATGTTTCCAAAATATTTTAGCAGTATTTGCAACAGCCATACTTAACAGTAGAAGTTTTA
>NC_142944.1:8175681-8213181 GCF_046866305.1 Octopus bimaculoides
TATTACTTATAGCTTTATGCGATGTGTCACGACAGCCAATGTTCCAAAATAGAATTATTTCGCATTCTCTTGAAAGTTTATAAAATTCTTATGATGTCAACAATGTAAAATTTTATTGTATATATAGAACCATGAGTAATACTGTGCTGTCGTCATCAACAGTTTCAATATTAATTTTTTTCCCAGACCGTTATGTATAGGACAGTCCAGTCATATGGCATGGAACAAATTGTATCAGTGCTTTGTTATATTGTCTAAGAAGGCGCTGGGATCCTATGGTTAAAGTTCTTTGTTTTATCTGCATCTATTTATGTCACGTAGGATTAAAAACGATTTTAACCAGAGTACATTGAAACCATGGGATGCAGCATAGTGGATGTGAACTATTTTGGTAGATGATTTTACTGAGTCAATGGTGAACAGATGAACATATAACAAACTGTCAAGATCCAGGATGAACCAGTTCAGTTAGAAATTTACCAATATCATCTGTAGTCATGGCATGCAGAGATGAGATATTTCAGTTTGGAGAACACCAGTGTGGCTAATACCCAGGCCAGATGTTTGAGTCAATGGCAAATATCCTTAGATGTCAAGTGGGTGAAGAGACAACAAACTGTCAATGGCTAGGATCAACCAGTTCAGTTAGTGGTGAGCTAATGCTTTTATATGTAGTCATGATATGTGCAAATGAGATATTTCAGCTAGTTAAAGACTGATGGGACTAAAACAAAGGTAAGATGTTCATGCCACATTGCTTGATTGATACATCTGGCAGGGAGGAGTGATATTGATCTGGACAAAGGCAACGAGCTGGCAGAAATGTTAGCACGCCGGGTGAAATGCTTAGCGGTATTTCGTGTACTGTTATGTTCCGAGTTCAAATTCCGCTGAGGTCGATTTTGCCTTTCATCCTTTCAGGGTCGATAAATTAAGTACCAGTTACGCACTGGGATCGATGTAATCGACTTAATCCCTTTGTCTGTCCTTGTTTGTCCTCTCTATGTTTAGCCCCTTGTGGGCGATAAAAAAATAAGAAACATAATGCTTGAGAGAAGAATGTGATTGTCTTGGATAAGATGGTTTCCATTGTGCTGGTTCAGTCAGGATCGACCTGGGGTTAAACAATAACAGGTAAAACAACAATAAAAACAACAAGAACGACAAAGGACAAAAGAAAAAATATGAGAAATAAAATTGTAATATTTACCAAGTATTCCTTCATCAAGAGTCAGATTGTTTCTCACAGACACATCAAAAGTGCCGTCTGACAGCATTTCATTGTCATTATAGTTTATGGTAGCGCTTAGCATTGCGTCATTTGTTGCACCTTGGCTTGCATTAGCAGCAGCAGCAGCAGTAGCGGACTGGTATTGAATAGATTGAATAGAATTACTGTTTTGAGAGCCCACAGGTTGAACGGCAACTGCTGCTGCTGCTGCCGTTGCCGCTGATGTGACAACGTTAGCTGAGGAGGACGCAGCCACTGAAGCCGTGCTAGCCTGCTGCTGAGATTGATCGGGAGCAAATGTGATGGGTAATGTTGATGACGATGACGTTGATGATGACGATGAGGGTGATTTGTCTTCCTGGTGTGGCATAGTTATTTCCCCTTGGAGCTGTTGTTGTTGTTGTTGCTGTTGTTGTTGAGACTGATCCTTCAGAAGCCGACCAGGGCTGAAACTGAATTTCTGAAACTGAGATCCATTTAGATTTTGGACTTGGTTTATGTTGGCAGCAGCTGCTACCACTGCCGCCACTGTGTTGGAATCTACCAAAAGTCTGTGTCCCTGTGAATGGGGATCTTGTTTCTGAGTGTTCACATTGTTAATGCTACCTGAAATGACATTATTATTATTATTATTATTGTTGTTGTTATTGCTGTTACTTGTGTTGTTGTTGTTGTTTTTTGCATCTTTATCCGAAGGGTTTTTGGGTTTAATGAGGCGTTGTATCCCAATTTTGTTGTTTTCAGTCAATGCGTAAGCCAGTCCAGCTGATGTGGTCAAAGGAATTGTGAAGATGTTTGAGGTGAGGCTGATGTTGTTGTTGTTGTTGGTGGTGCTGGTATTGTTGGATGTGTTGTCGGGAAAAGTCTGTGAGGTTGTGTGTCTGTTACCCTGCATAAGCGGTATATTTGAGGGGAATTCAGTCACCAATTGGAAGCAATGATCGTTGGCAACAGCTGATAATTGATTAGTGGTCTGAAGATTGGACGGTGATGAAGGTGAGGATGGCAGTGGTTGAGGAGGTGATGAAGATGACATGGTTTAACCTAGCAGACTACCCACAATCCAATAGTGATTCTTTAGGTTTTTTACTCTCCATCTGTTAACAGGATACCATAACCTGAAAGAGTCATAAAAAAGGGAAAAAAATCAGAAAAGATTCAAACATAAAATACAGAAATTAAAAAACTTCACATTTCATATTTTTAATTCTTGAGTGGGTACCACAGTGTCAATGGAAGAATTTGTACAGGTGGTTTAAAATTTTTACACGGCAACCACACTAAGTTGAAACCATTATCCTACCTTCAATATGTGATAACTTCATTCATATCTGTCTATCTATCTACATTTTATATATATATATATATCAATATCATCATCATCATTGTTTAACATCCGCCTTCCATGCTAGCATGGGTTGGACGATTTGACTGAGGACTGGTGAAACCAGATGGCTACACCAGGCTCCAATCTGATTTGGCAGAGTTTCTACAGCTGGATGCCCTTCCTAACATCAACCACTCAGAGAGTGTAGTGGGTGCTTTTATGTGCCACCGGCACAAGGACCAGTCAGGCAGTATTGGCAATGGCCATGCTCAAAATGGTGTATTTTACGCGCCACCTACACAAGGGCCAGTCCAGGGGCTCTGGCAACGACCTCGCTCATGCAAAAATGAATAGAGATGGCTTTTCTGATAATTTTTCCACTTTAATAATTAGATAGATGTTCATAAGCTGGTGTAAATACCTAATTACTTATAACATGTAATTCTCAAAGAGGAAAAATTGCCAGAAAAGCCTTTTCTATTCATTTTTTCAAATATATAATTCTGTACCAAGGACTTTCTATTTCTATTTCTTATTCTATTATATGTGGAAGTAAGAGTGAGAGAAAATTGTGGTGGAAGAGTACAGCAGGGTTCGCCACCATCCCCTGCCGGAGCCTTGTGGAGCTTTAGGTGTTTTCGCTCAATAAACACTCACAACGCCCGGTCTGGGAATCGAAACCGAGATCCTATGACCGCGAATCCACTGCCCTAACCACTGGGCCATTGCACCTTCACTGAAGCATTCCAATACATTGGTAAATCTTCACTGTATATAACAGGACTAGCACTTACCATACTAGCGCCATACATGGCAATGGAATGGTTAGGTGTAAACAACTGACCATGAGTGAAAATCCCCAATGAAATGATTGGTCATTTCGTTTCAGGTGCAGAGAATAGACCTCAAGCATCAACTCAACTAACAGAAGAAACTGTGAGTTGCAACATTAGTTTATATAGACATGATGTGATTACCAAAATTTTAAGGCAGAGCTAAGTAGATGAATGCCACATACAAAAGGTGAGATGGAGAGGAGCCTCAGTGAAACCTCTTGCAGTCTTAGAGTTGTAACAAATTCTTTCTGGTAGGTAACAATGTTGTTTAACCCTTTAGGAGTTAAACCAGCCATATCCAGCCCAAATGTTCTGTTTTATGTTAAAACTAATCAGATTTAGCCTCTCACACCTATCATACAATGTCATTCTACAAATCAATAACAGGATTGAAATTTCAAAGCTATGAGATAATGCATGATTAATTGAAAAGAATGTGAATAAACAAGAATTACATTTGACAGAATAAGATGAATGCTAAACAGTTAAGATGGAGTGGGCATACTGGTGTTGGAAAATGGATAGATAACATAAAGTAGCCAGAGTATGGAACAGAATAATTAAACTTAGGTTAGTTGTAGATAAAGCAATGACAACTATTATCACTGATTTTATGAATCACAATTGCAATTGACTCATGAGCAAACCGACAGTCGTAAGGGCTTTTGTGAACCATTTCAATAATAAATGAGAGCAACATCATTATTGATGTCACCAGTGATGGACATGTTAGGTAACAAAAGAATCATAATGGTTACACCTGAGCAAATGTGACTATGAATACAGTTGTAGGAATGAAGAAGCACCAAATCTTCTAGATTTCTGTGATGCAAATAAAGTAACTATCTGCCACATGAACTTCACAAAACCAAGAAGCCATTTTGATTGTCTTCTAATTGGTTGAATATAAAAGCTAGACAGATTCCATTCTCACCGGGAAACAAAGTAGATGGAATAGTTTGTGAATATTAATTGCAACATAGTGATTAGTGGCTTTAGAAGAAGAGATACACGATATGAAATACAAAAGACATTCTGGAGAAGGAAGATGCAGAAACTAAAACAGCCGTCCACAAGATATATGTTCAGGGTTATTCTAGATGATATATATCACAAAGAAGAGGATGAGGAGGAAGAGGTAAGAACCTGTAACATAGGATACAAGTTGGAGCTTTTACAACACAACATGCAGAAAATTGTAGACTAGTTTTGTGGTTGGAGTAATGTACTAACCACATGTAAAGATAGATTGAGCAATAAAAGCTAAAATACATGCATAGAAAGACTGGAAGAAAGTGGGTAGCAAAGAATTATATTACATGACTAAGAGAGAAACTTGATGGTAAGTGTACATAGCTCAAAGGGAATCAGAAAACAGTAAATTTGACAGGGTATCATAGCTAATTTTATGCTGTACTGATGACAGTTATTGAGGCAGAAACATATGTCACTGACTGTCCTCTTATCTCCAGACAATAAGCTTGTACTTTTCCGTTTCCTTAATGGCATGTCAAACATGGAGAAGTTTTGATTCTTGAGATTATCTCTCCTTGTCATATGAAGCTGTTCTTAATTGTCAATTGTTAATTATGAGTCATTCTCTCGAGGCAGAGATAATTTTTATAAGTCTACAATTTATGTTTCATGGTATTTGTTTTAACTGTATTTGACCATGTCCGATAAGGCTGGAGGTTGTCAACAAAATTAGGGGTAGGCGAATGGATTTTTAGAATAATGCAAGTCATGTACAAGGATAAAGTCAGCAAAGTGAGAATTCAGAATGAATTCAGTGAAGAATTTAGTATGCAGATTGGCGTCCATCAAGGCTTGATTCTCAGTAAAACTATAACACAGCTTGAAGCTACAATGGAGGAATTTAAGACCAACTGTCCATAAGAATTTCTAAATGCTGATAACTTTGCTCTTATAGAAGGGCCTGAGGAAGCGTTAGAGAAGAAATTCCGAGAATGGGAACGAAACCTAGAATTTAAAGGTAACACACTAAACTTATGTGTGTGCATATGTATGTATATCTGTGAGTGCGTGTGTACATATATATATATATATATATATATATATATATATATATATATATATATGCAGATGGATAGATAGATACATATATGCATGTGTACAGGCATTCATATATGAGTTTATTTCCCCCTCTCCCCCATCTCTCCACACACACACACACATCGTTTGTAGAAAGCATAAATCCGGAGAAGAAGCACACTGTAAGACGTAGAGCAGTGTATATTTTAATGGGGAAGGCTGGTTTATGATATATATATATATATATATAAATATACAAGAATAAGGGCAGGGAATCGTCAATTAGTAATAGAATTAATAATTAACAATTTTGCCAAGTAGTTCAGTATGAAAAAACCTTTATCGGTAAAACCATTTATCATCATAAATATACAGGGATTAGCATTGAGTTGCTTCTCCAACATACTGAAAATTTAGAAATAGCAGTCAAAGAACTACTGATTCTAAACTACAAATTTTTCTCTAAATGGATGGCGATATTTATGGCACACATAGAACAAATTAATTTGTATCCATTAGATCTCATGCTTAATATTTTACAATATATATATATATATATATATATATATTGTAAAATATTAAGCATGAGATCTAATGGATACAAATTAATTTATTTATTAACCAAAATATTCACCTACAATTGTTTCATTTCACAAATAAAATTAAAAGTACAAAACATATATAAATATATAATTTTGCATTTTAAGATACCTTGGATGGAAAACCATCAGGGTATACAAAGGAAAATACAAGGATTACATTGAAATACGTTTGGAATACACAGAATATACAGATATGTTTACTATAAATATCCTCATTGTAAATATATATATATATACTCTTTTACTTGTTTCAGTCATTTGACTGCGGCCATGCTGGAGCACTGCCTTTAGTCCATGAGGCTCCGGCAGGGGGTGGTGGTGACCCCTGTTGTACTCTTTCACCCCAACTTTCTCTCACTCTTTCTTCCTGTTTTTTGAGTAACACTGCAATGGACTGGCGTCCCGTCCAGCTGGGGGGGGGGGAACACACGCCATAGAAACCGGGCCCATGAGCCTGGCTAGGCTTTAAAAGGGTGCATAAATGAAAAAAAAAATTATATATATATATATTTTTTTATTATATGTATTTATTTTCTCTAAGTTAATAAATAACTCGGACAAAATAAATTGGTTAATAGATACCAGGGTAGCAAAGATCACAAAATGACTGTGGTGTAACTCCTGTTCATGAGGTAGAAACTCCTTGTTATTTTGGGTACTTGAGTAAATATATATATTTAGTAAATGGAGTAAAACGCATATGTTAAATGAATTCTTTTATTCCCAACATATGTTTCGAAGATTACAAATTATACCTTCCATAGGAATAGGTGATGTTGATAAGGATGTAATCTTCTCTTCAAGGAAATACATAGGAACCAGCTTAACCGTAAGACATTTTAACCGAATATGATAACTGTAGGTAGGGAAGATTGCTACATAATTTATTTGAAAAAGCCGTTGGAGTTGGAACGTTACTAGACAGTACGTTGGGCAAGAAGGGAAGAAAAGAAGGAAAAAAGGAAATTTAGAGTTTAGAATTGGGAGATAAGATGATTTAAATCCGATAAAAATTGGAGAGGAATGTTTTATTTATAATGGGACCGTAAAGGGGAGTTAATCTTGTATTTATACAAGCAGTGTTTACATAAAAGTGTATAATCATATATATATATACACACATATACAACCATACATTTGTATATATATATATATATATATATATATATATATATATATAATAATATTAGGGACAAAATCCAAAATTACACACACACACACATATGTCCATATACATATGTTGGAAATAAAAGAATTCATTTAACATACGCGTTTTACTCCATTTACTAAATTTATATATATATATATATATAACTGGATGCTTCTTAAGTGGCATCATATATATATATATATGATGCCACTTAAGAAGCATCCAGTTCACACTGTAAAGTGGTTGGCATTTGGAAGGACATCTAGCTGTAATACCCACGCCAAAACTGACCTTACCTGTGCTGGTGCCACGTAAAAACCACTTAGTCCACCCTGCAGAGTGTTTGGTGTTAGGAAGGGCATCCAGCTGTAAAAATCATGTGGAAACAGACACAGAAGTCTGGTGTAGTCTACAGCCTGGTCAGTTCCTGACAAACTGTCCAACCTATGCCAGCATTGAAAACAGATGTTAAATGATGATGATGATGATGATAATAATTTTACAAAATTATTCCTTCAGAATATTTCAAGCAAATCCGGTTTATGTTCAGACACTCTTGTTCATACTTGCTGTTATAAAGGATATTGTAGTCATTGTTTGTGACTTATTGATGAGCAATGTACGGAGAAAGAGCAAAGGACAACCAGATCAATCTCAGAAATTCAAATAAAACTAAGAACAGCCATAACTTTTAACCCACCACCCATGAAAAAGAAAAAAAGGCAAGAAAAGAAAAGACAAAAAAAGCTTGTGGTTGGGAAGTCAGTCAAGGATTTAACTTTAAATGTAGGTTTATTTGTTTTCTCCTCCTTGCAAACAATAATCCCCTACTTGGTTGGCTGTTCAATCCATTCAAAAGTCTCCTAACTTCCACAACATCAGAAAGAAAGAAAAAAAAAAGGATCACAAAACATTGTTGAAGATAATAATAATAGAAAATCTAAAAGGGGTGACATTACAATAAACCCAAAGTTATTTTGAGAATATTTTGACAGATTCATAAGAAGCTGACCTAGCAATCAAAGTCTTTTGTCCTGCTTGTGAGTGATCATCATCATCATCATTTAACCTCCACTTTTCCATGCATCTGATGGAATTTGTTAAGGAAGGAAGATTTTCTATGGCTGGATGCTCTTCCTGTCATCAACCCTTACCTGTTTCCAGGCAAGTTAATAATTCCGCATGGCCAGACATGCTTTTCACGAGATTGGAAAGGCACAACATTGCTTCTATGTGCTTATTACAACTATCATGTGATATCTAGCAAGATAAAGGGACACATATACATACACACATACATTGATATGATGAGCTTCTTTCAGTTTCCGTTTACCAGTTCCACTCACAAGCCTTTGTTTAGCAAAGGAGACCCACTGTATAAAAAAACATAAAACATAAAAAAACATTAAAAAAAAAATACAAGAGTCAATTTGCTTGACTAAACCATAGGTTCTCAAAGTGGGCCCTACTCCCCCACCCCCGGTGGGCGCTGGTGCCTAAGGGGGCAGCAGAGAAAAAAGGAGGCATTAGGAGGAAGTCAGTGGATTGAGGGATGCTATGAATTTATTATAATATTATTATGGTAATGTATACAAATTACATAATATTATATTAAATACCAAATGGTTCATAGTACATTCTTTTATTTGTTCCAGTCATTTGACCACAGCCATGCTGGAGCACCACCTTTAGTTGAACAAATCGACTCTGGGACTTATTCTTTGTAAGCCAAGTACATATTCTATCAGAGTCTTTTACTGAACTGCTAAGTTACGGGGACATAGACACGCCACCATCAGATGTCAAGTGATGGTGAGTGACAAACACAGGTATATATATATATATATATATATATATATATATATATGATGGGCTTCTTTCAGTTTCTTAATTCTTTATTGTCCACAAGGGGCTAAACATAGAAGGGACAAACAAAAGGATTAAGTCGATTACATCGACCCCGGTGCGTAACTGGTACTTAATTTATCGACCCTGAAAGGATGAAAGGCAAAGTCGACCTCGGCGGAATTTGAACTCAGAATGTAACGGCAGATGAAATACCGCTAAGCACTTCGCTTGGCATGCTAACATTTCTGCCAACTTGCCACCTTTCAGTTTCTGTCTACCAAATCCACTCACAAGGTTTTGGTTGGGCTGAGGTTACAGTAGAAGACACTTGCCCAAGGTGCCATGTAGTGGGATTGAACACGGAACCATGTGGCTGGTAAACAAGCTACTTACCACACAGCAAAATATAAAATATTTATTTATACATAAAAATAGGGGCAGGGGCGATTACGATATTATGTGGCCATGACGTGGGGGAACCTCTAGACAGACTAAACCCTTCAAAGTCATGCCCCAGAATGGCCATGGTTCAGTGACTGGAACAAGCATTAAAAAAGATAACTATGATAGCAAAAGAAGCCTGGAGTTGTCTCCCCATATGGAAATTTTTTTAAAAAATTCCTTACATATTTTTCTTTTACAACATTTAATAAAAGTATTCCAGGTATTAGTCCTTCTGATACCAAGTAACTTGATAAACCTGTTCCTGGTTCTTATAACACAAATTACCTGTTTTAAAGTAATTAAAAGTTTAACTTTTTACCTATTTTATGTTGAAACTGGTCAGATCCAGCCTCTCACACTTACCTTACAATGTCATTCTAAAAATATGCAATCACATCATCAAAACCTCAAAGCTATGAGATAATGCATGATTAACTCAAAACAATGTCAGTAAATAAACATTACATTTGACAGAGGAGTTAGAATGCTAAAGGGCTAAATTTAAACCATCCATTTAAATTTCATGGTAATTTTTTTGTCCCAAATATCAACTTAATAATCTTTTCTACTTTTCTAGGCCCAAAATTTTGGGGGGAGGGGGTCAGATCGACTCCAGTACGCAACTGGTACCTAATTTATCGGCCCTGAAAGGATAACGTAAAGGCAGATGAAATACTGGTAAGTATTTCACCCAGCGTGCTAACATTTCTGCCAGCACGCCGCCTAAATACCAACTTAATAATGACAAAGTTATTTTACTACAGTCTTTATAATTTCAAAATTAATTGAAATAATAGCAGTATATCTTAACAGAAATATGGTAAGAAATGGGTTAAATATACTTTCACCTGATAAGATATTATCATGTGAATGGTATTGTTTACTATTTAAACATTTTACTTATCAAATTAGTTGCTAACTAACAAATCCTAATGTTTTGTTAAAACCTTTTTTCTAGAACCTGCTTCAAACCCAGGCTATGTCTGCTCCGATAACCAATGGTGACTTGGTCAGCGTATCCTCTGCGACAGTTGACATTTGATGGCAAGATGAACTGTTATCGATCACACTATACCAAAGTGTGTATACGTGTGAGCAGGAACCACATGTGAACTGGTATTCCCATTGAAATTCTGGATATGAACTCCACCCTTCAATAGTGAATGATGAATGAGGATGTGGTCAGCACTTATGAGGGATGTGGTGAACTTGTTGGTTGGAGCTGGCTCAACCCACCCAGAGTAAATACTACCAAGAGTACAAGTAAATAAACATCAGGGGCAGATTAATCTATTGCCCAATTTTAAAATCCCCACCAGGCTCTTTGGTGCTCTTAGCATGGGTCCCACCTGCAAGGTCATGCGCTGTCAGTCTTGATATAAGATCACCATGTCACGCACCTATGGTTGTGATGCATGTGCCTGGTGTACCCTTATCAGATGGGTAGTCATGATGTGTATACTGGGCTTCATATATTTTACCCCAGTGTCACTTTGATGGCATGCACTGCTCTCTCACTCAATTATAATAGTTACAGTTAGATTGTACTTTTGCTGTGGATCCTCACTAAATTTGAAACATGGCCAGAATTATCCTATGTATATTGACAACAAGAACAAAAATCTATTCTAGCCATTGCCTTATTTCTCTTGTAGGCTTGAATAAAACATTAAATATATTTTCAGCCTCTTGATAAACACGAAATTATGACAATATCAGTTTGATCAATGTATGTATAAATTTATTACTATCTAAGATAAATATTTGCTCAGAGATAGACTAATACCATATTCAGGAAAAAGTTCTTAGTAATAGACATAAAGACTGTGAGAGTGTGTGAGGTGCTAGACTTGGCCTTAAATTTACATACTACTGTTAATACAGCCATTGGGGTACATGCTTTTCAGTAAGCTGTTTGCTCCTCCAAGTGTTCCTCTGTGTGTGTGATAGAGAGATAGATAGATATAGAGAGAGATAGAGAGGAAACTGCTTAAAACAAGTTCCACTCCTTAACTTCACAGATGAATAGTTAACAAGTAGAGAAAGACAACCAGCTGCAAAAACAATTTTTTCCAGCAATCAAATCATTTCACCCAAACAGAAGGAGAAAAACAAACCCTGGAATAGATATACAAAAAGGGGATGGGGGCAAAAAAAAAAAAAAAAAAAAAAAAAAAATCACCTAAAAGCAACATGGAATTAAACAGAAGTAATGTTGACAATGGGGTTTATCTTCTTTTAGTTGTTTTAGTCTTTGGACCATGGCCATGTTGGAGCAGGCCAGGCTAAGACACTACTTTCAAGGGTTTAGTCAAAATAATTGACCACAGCACTTTTTTTTTCTAAAGCTTAGTACTTATTCTAGCAGTCTCTTTTTTTTTGCTGAACTGCTAAGTTATGGAATGTAAATAAACCAACACCTGATGTCAAGTGGTGGCGGTGGTGGGGACTGAACATAAACACAAAAACACACACACACACAACAGGATTGTTTCAGTTTACATCTACCAAATCTGCCCACAAGTTGTCCTGAGGCTATAGTAGAAAACAATTCTCCAAGGTGCCATATAATAGGACTGAACCCAAGACCACATAGTTGGAAGCAAACTTCTTACCACAAAACCAAACCTGTAGCTAAATCACACCTGAAGAGGAAATGTCACATGGGACCATTTGTTGGTGAACATAATTTGAGGTGCCACCCTGGCTGGCCATGTGTGGCACCTCAAAGATGAAGGGACCTCACACAATATTAAGTGGAGGATCTTTAGAATGGCTAGGATCCTACATTAACAGGAGCGAATACTGCAAGCTTTGTATAATTGAACGAGCAATGGATACTCAAAGACTCCCTGAAACCTGGATCACTGAACACCTGCCAGGAAATTTACAGCCCTTGAATTCATTTCAAACACTACCTGCTTCAAGCATAGGATTCCTTGTTCTCTGATTATACTAGGAAGGGTTCTTATGATCTAAAAGCAGCCTAAGGAAAAAAATCCCATTCCCCCTCTTTTGGGGTCACATGTACTGGTCTAAGAGAGACAACCTGTCCTCACTGACCCTGGGCTATCTATTCTTTGGTGATTTACTGATCAAATCACTATAATTGATTCCTGCCTACTAGAGGTAAATAGAGTCTTACAAGACATCCATGGGGCTAAGCCTTTTGTGGATGAGAAACCATTGAGACTTAACTACTTTGTATATATATATATATATATATATATATATATATATAAAGACAGGCTTCTTTCAGGTTCCGTCAACT
Organism: Octopus bimaculoides; assembly: GCF_046866305.1. NCBI lineage: Eukaryota > Metazoa > Mollusca > Cephalopoda > Octopoda > Octopodidae > Octopus > Octopus bimaculoides. The sequence goes on from NC_142944.1 coordinate 8,188,443, forward strand.
AAATCCACTCACTTGCCCAAGAAACTATGCAGTAGAACTGAACCTGGAACCATGTGGTTGGGAGGAATACTTCTTACCACATGGCCACACCTGCACCTATAGAGAATAAAGATCCCCTTCTGTCATAAATGACCATGAGACTGCATCTAGAAAATTCCCTTCCAGGGCACAGGTCTGGGCAGGGTTGTTTGTGGAAGACCAGCATACCAGACCATGCATACCAGCCTCCCCTCTCCACACCACTGATGTTATCCAAGGGAAAGGCAAAGCCCGATACAGCTTGGCACTTGTGACGTCACAACTCATTTCTACAGCTGAGTGAACAGGAGCAACATGAAATGAAGTGTCTTGCTCAAGAACACAACACACAGCCCAGTCTGGGAATCAAACTTGCAACCTCATGATTGTGAGCCTGACACTCTAATCATTCAGCTACGCGCCTTCACCTGCACCTATATAATAAACAAAAACACAACAATGTCACAGATATTGATTATATTATCATAAGGACACAGTCAAAATATAACTTCAAATATATTGTATCACTAAAAATTCATACTGACACCAAACAAGTGTCAAAATACAACCGAAATATAACACCCCCCCCTACTCTAGGCACAAGGCCTGAAATTTTTGGGGAGGGGACCAGTCAATTTGAATTATCCCAGTATGCAACTGGTACTTAATTTATTGACCCTGAAAGGATGAAAGGCAAAGTCGACCTCAGCAAAATTTGAACTCAGAACGTAAAGACAAATGAAATACTGCTAAGCAGTTCACTTGGCATGCTAACAGTTCTGCCAGCTCGCTGCCTTAACCGAAATATAACACTGCCAAAAAGACTGCACAAGCTGTTTTAATATTCATATATGTTTATGATGCTTAAGGACATCCATAATTTATTTATCTACTGTATCTGCAATTAAATTAAATTACCTTTTAACGTATAATCGACCAAACTCTTGAGACAATATGACTGAATGAAGTTACTCTTTTTACTTGTTTCAGTCATTTGACTGTGGCCATGCTGGAGCACCGCCTTTTTAGTCGAGCAAATCGACCCAGGAACTTATTCTTTGTAAGCCTGGTACTTATACTATTGGTCTCTTTTTGCCGAACCGCTAAGTTACGGGGACGTAAACACACCAGCATCGGTGTTGTCAAGCGATGTTGGGGGGACAAACAGACACACACACACACACATATATATATATATATATATATATATATATATATATATATATATATATATACATATATATATATACATATACATATATATATATATATATATACATATATACGACGGGCTTCTTTCAGTTTCCGTCTACCAAATTCACTCACAAGGCTCTGGTCGGCCCGAGGCTGTAGCAGAAGACACTTGCCCAAGGTGCCATGCAGTGGGACTGAACCCGGAACCATATGGTTGGTAAGCAAGCTACTTACCACACAGCCACTCCTGCTCCTATGAATTTTTGGTAAACTGAGCATACCGGAACCTTTTTTGTATCACAATGATCATTTTGACACATTCTGCAGTGTTCCTTAGTGGGTGGGGAATAATAATATGAATTCCAATGCATCCCACAGTGCAGAGGTGCCTCTTCAGGTGACATAACATGGTTTTAAGTTACATAAATGACATTCCACTCATAGCTGGTAGCAGTCACATCTTAAATACATTAATGATGAATGGCGCAGGAATGGGTGTGTGGTAAGTAGCTTGCTTACCAACCTCATGGTTCCGGGTTCATTCCCACTGTGTGGCACCTTGGGCAAGTGTTTTCTACTATATCCTTGTGTGTGTGTGTGTGTGTGTGTGTGTGTGTGTGTGTGTGTGTGTGTGTGTATTTGTGTGTCTGTGTTTACGTCCCCGTAACTTAGCGGTTCGGCAAAAGAGACCAATAGAATAAGTACTAGGCATCCAAAGAATAAGTCCTGGGGTCGATTTGCTTGACTAAAAGGTGGTGCTCCAGTATGGCCGCAGTCAAATGACTGAAACAAGTAAAAGAGTAAAAGAGAGAGTAAAGAGAATGAAGAATGACTGCTGAATGAGGTATGGTTTGCTGGGCTGGGGGGGGGCACTTCTGCAATGTGGGATGCATTGGAATATGTTATATTGTTCCCGGCCCACTAGTGAGTGGTGCAGAATATGCTAAAATGATTGTTGTGATAAATAAAGTTTCCAGTACACTCTATCTTCCGTAGCTATTATTTCTACTACATTTAACATGCACTGAGGAATTCTTAATGTAGATCCAGTGACAAATGTACATTTACTGTGGATGATGCCAAGTAGCTATAAGAGGTGAACATGCTTTGCTGGCATACTACTAGGGACATACTCAGAATACAATTTATATGCTAAATTTTAAATTTCAAATCTGAACTTTAAATGTAAGTTATATACATGTGTGTGTATATCTATCTATCTATCTATCCATATACACACACAATCATCATCATCATCGTCGTTTAACATCCGCTTTCCATGCTAGCATAGGTTGGATGATTTGACTGAGGACTGGTGAACCAGATGGCTAAACCAGGCTTCAATCTGATTTGGCAGAGTTTCTACAGCTGGATGCCCTTCCTAACGCCAACCACTCCGAGAGTGTAGTGGGTGCTTTTATGTGTCACCGGCACGAGGGCCAGTCGGAGGTACTGGCAACAGTCACACTTGAAATGGTGTATTTCACGTGCCACCTGCACAGGAGTCAGTCCAGCGGTACTGGCAACGAACTCGCTCGAATGTCTTTTCACGTGCCACTGGCACAAGTGCCAGGAAGGCAACATAAATATGTCACACACATACACATATATATATAGGGGGTGGGATACAATGAGTAAGATTTACTGCATTATTGACTTTGAGAAAAAAATTTTTTGACAAATGTTCACTACCTTACAAAAACTATATCAGCTAAGCAAAGGACCTTCTCTAAATGCATTAAAAACACTATTTCATATTCAGAACTCTATTTCCAAAAATGGATCTAGTTGGTTTGGTTGCCAGCATCAATTTCTATTTGATTTGGTTTCATATTCAGTGTAATGATACAATTTTTTAAGCTAATGAATGACATGAAAATTATTTTCGCTATAAATCAATAAATAGAACGTCATTAGCTATTAAAGTTTCAAAATTTTGAGTAATTTTAGCCAATCATAAGCCACAGACACATTCATACCTGTTTCCATAGTAACAAGCCAAACATGAGAATTCTTTTGTCAGCGAGAAAGTACATGTGTTAACAAATATATTCTATATGTTGCCACTTGCATAATCATTCCCGTGTGCAGAGTACAAATTTGCAAAAATTTTCTGAAAATTCCAAATTTTAAAAACGTTATGAGGGGGTTATATGTTGTATGTTTGGCATAATTTGATTTGTTTACAGTTTTTTTTATAAAAACAAGCTATTTTCAGAATGTTGACAACATGCAGTCACACAAAACGACAGCTTCCAAATCTTGTTTCCTGACATTATGATTAAACTTTGAACCTCTATAACTTTTTAAAAACATTTTTCTAGAAAAAGTAAAGTAACTCCAGCAATTCAGCTTGGAAAAGTATATTAATGTGTCAAATTAAAAAAAATTTTGATAAACTTTAATTTTTGAAATGCTGGTGGCCAAAACAACTAGATCCCAGAAAATTATCACTGTTCTCTTTGAGTATATAAAAGACAAATTTAGATGGCAAATTGACTAAGACAAAAATAAGGTAAATTTGCCACTTTGATTCTCCAGAATTACATTTGAGAAAAGACTCATATAAATCAGCACCGATCTCTAGACATCAGAAAAACCAGAAATGCAACAAAAATCTAAAATATCTAGGTTAAATGAAAAAGGATCATGGGAAAATGACACATGATATGAAATTAATAAAACTCAACATAAAATATTCTCTTCAACTTTTTCACTATCTGCAGGAGTGGTTTTCTTCCCATCATGCAATAGAGAAGAATTTATTGAAATTAGTCATTACTCATTTTGCCCCATTTTATTGAAATTATTAAGTTATACATTAATGTGGGGGGAAATCGACTTGGAATCTAACAGAGATAAATATACTTATTGTTAAACCCCACAAAATTATCCACATATTTTATTAGCAACTTCAATTACAATCAGGTGAAAGGTGAGGAAAATTTTTTTTGAAAAAAGAGCATCTGCCACCTGACTATGTTTCAGACTCTCTCGACTTCAACAACAACAACTGTGATGATCGATTTTTACTGCCAAAGGTGAAGCAACAGTACAAAATGAAGATGCAATACTTGCAATGTAATGGTTTCATTTAAATGAGCGGAAAACTTTACCAGTGAGTGTGTTTAATAATAAGGCAATAAAAGAGAATGACTTTCTCCAGACACAACAAAATATATATACATAATCACGATACACAGATATTGTTTTGCGCTGAGTGGGGATGCTAAACTCCATTGTTCAAAAATATAAGGACACAGATAGTGTGTCATATAGACAGCTGGAGATGATGTTTCCTGGGGATAAATAACTGCAACATTCATCCTAAACCAGGACTGCCACATTATGTTGGCAAATAATCTTTACTCTAAAGTACTGTTACTGAATGTCTCTCGTTGAAAGATTTACAAATAATAATTTTCTATTCTCTCTCTCTCTCTCGGCCTGGGTTCCACAAAGTGGGACTTTACCCAGAATCATGCGGTTGGGGAAGCAAATTTCTTACTACTATTCCTCAGAGCAGGAATAAACATAAAAGGGAAATGAGGTTTCGATAAGTTCCCCATTAATTACTGGTTTCTAACACTGGCAAAAGGGGATATTTTAGACAGAGGCGTTGAGTGGCGTAAAGGGTTCAGTGATTCACTGTTAATTTATTTAACGATCTCAGAAGGGTGGAAGGCCAAAATGACCTCGAATGAATGGATTTTACAAAAAAAAAAAAATTAAATAAAAAAAACTGAGAAAGGAGTATGTGGTACTTGTTACACTCCCTATTGTATGTAATTTGTGAATTTAAAATTATGTGTCTAGTTTATGTAAACATATACAATGTAATAAGCATTAAAAATTAAAATAAAAACAAAGCTGTTTAGAAATACCGACGTGGTGAAGAAAAGACTAGCTCAACGGCTAATATTTTTAACCCGTGCGACAAGTTTCAATCTATGAAGAAAATCCTAGACTTTACTGTATTAGCTGTTACGACGATAGATTCAATAAACACATGTACCATATACATGAGCAAATATAAAAAAATTAGCATGTTTAAATTTAATAAAACTGAAGTTAATTATTCAAGGCATGCCATTCGCTTGGAAAACAATTTAATTAATGTTAACTTATTTAATGTAGTGAGCAGAACAAAATCGAACAACATAAAAAACAAAACAAACTGGGACACATAATCTCCAAGTTTCGTCAGAATGTGGGTGCGCGAACGATCGAACTGCCTGAGAAAAATGTTTCCCGCCGCATTTTAGGTGTGTGTGAGGAAGAAAAGGAGATTCCAAATATATATTAGAAGGCGCAGGAGTGGCTGTGTGGTAAGAAGCTTGCGTGGCACTTTGAGCAAGTGTTTTCTACTGTAGCCTCGGGCCGACCACATCCTTGTGAGTGGATTTGGTAGACGGAAACTGAATGAAGCCCGTCGTGTATATATATATATATGTGTGTGTGTGTATCCCCTCCACCATCCCTTGACAACCGATGTTGGTGTTTACATCCCCGTAACTTAGCGGTTCGGCAAAAGAGATCCGATAGAATAAGTACTAGGCTCACGAAAAATAAGTCCTAGGGTCAATTTCTTCGACTAAAAAGGCGGTGCTCCAGCATGGGCGCAGTCAAAATGACTGAAACAAGTAAAAGAATAAATCATTGAAACATATATATGAACATCCTCGTCGACTTAATTTTTTTTATATTTATGTAAGTGCGAGCGTGTACGATCCTATTTCGATTTGCATTTGTGGCAAGTAATTCCACTTCACTTACGCCGTTAATTAAGTTGTTGTTACAGTTCTCACCATCCCCACCCTGCACTTCTTTCTTCATGTCTAGCTCGAGAAAGCAACGGAAAACCACTCCACTGCATCTTCCTTGCAAAAATTGAGAAAAACATTGCGAAGCTATGTACAGAAACTGATATGATTACATGTAGGAGTATAAAATAATCGTATACAACCCGTTTTATTCAAGGCATACCTCAGATATTTAGCTTGTTCCTTTATAGTAAACTATAAGTCTGTTAACTCTGCAGCTAATCTTTCGTTGCTGTGCAGTAAATTTGCTTCCTTCAACTTTATTTCATTCACTCATTCACATATTTCATTCTATGGAACTTTTTCTTTGGAAAACATTTTTCGTTTCCTTGGTTGTCTTCTCTGAATGTCTTTGAACTCTATTTAGAATTAAGAACTTTTAGAAACTATAATAGAAGCTTCTATTATTAACCAACTATAAAATGTAACATATTGATTCAAACATTTTTGTCTAAATAAAAATCACGCTGTACACTTTGTTTTCACTGCTTGTAATGCATCAAATTTATTCCTATTAATTTAATACAGACATTATTTTCTTGTTCTCATTAGGTATGTGAATTATATTGCGTATTAGTTCCTGCTTTGAGATAAAACAACAAAAATGGTAGTCGGTCAGTCACGAATTATACGATGCAATTAATTGAAGGTAATAGAAAGAGTAGTGATGATAGCTCTAACGATAACGTACATAACAGACCGGATATCGTTATATGGGACAGACTAGAAAAAGTATGAACCATCATGAAGATCAATGGACCTGCTGATGTGAACATCTCTTCGAAAATCGCTTCTATATCCTGATTATAAATTCACATTTCTATCAATAATAATTGAACTTGGTTTCTGTGAATAAATATCCAGGTGACAATATAGATAAGCTAGGCTTTTCAGGAAGAGAAATCAATCGACTGACTCACACATTACAAATGTAATCGTTAAATGGAACAGTAAAAATATACAAGACTTTTCTTAAGTTCAAAATGTAAATTTGCTTTTGTTAACTACATTCCACCAGTGGAGCTTTGTATCTTTATTAGAAGCCAACACCTAAAAACCGAAGAGCACATACAAACATACACACACACACACACACACACACACACATATATATATATATATATATAAAATCATTTAGTGTTGTCCTTAAGTCTATAACAAAAGTACCATCAATATAAGTAATATATTTTTTAAATCGTCAAAACGATATATTACTTGTTACAACATATAACGTTTGTCCGAATGTTACCGTTGGTTTCGTGACATCAGTACTGCCCAATGGCAATACTCGGCATGAAACGAACGTAATCTTTATATCCTTTACTTATTTCAGCCATTGAACTGCGGCCATGCTTGAGTATTGCCTTGAATGGTTTAGCCAGACAAATCAACCTCAGCCCATATTTTTTTTAAAAGTTTGATACTTGTTCTATTGGCTTCTATGCCAAACCCCAAAGGTACGGTGACGTAAACAAACCAACACTGGTTGTCAAGCGGTAGCAGTAAATAAACACGTGCACGCATACGTCTGACTTCTATACATTTTCTACCTATCAAACCCTCTCGCAAGGCTATGATCGGCCCAAGGGCTTTAGCAGAAGATACCCGCCCAAGGTGACGCACTGGGACTGAATCCAAGACCATGTAGCTGGAAAACAAGCTTTTCAACCGCACAACCATGCATGTATGTATTTGTGTGGGGGGAAGGGAGAGAGAGAGAGAGGTCTTCATTCAATCTTAGTTTCGTTGGTTTAATGCGGACTAGGTTGGGTTAGGTCGGTTATACGAGGCACATTTACACAGGACTTTACAGCTAAATATTCTTCCCGTTGCCGACACTTGTCTACTTTAAGGGGAGGGGGGGGGGGGCGTAAGTAAAGAATACGTACACCCAGTGTTTAGGGTTAGGGTTTTTGTTATGCCGAAAACGAGTGGTGTACGTATTCTTTTACCTCCGCCCATTAAGAGCTTTTCATTCCACATGTTTTCGAAACTTTGAGAATAAGAAATGTAAACATCATTTCACTCCATACCTTACAATACTCATCTTCGGTCGACTTAACTTGAAAACATGTCTGCTTTAATAAGATAGTTCCTACATATTTACACACGCACAAGGAACACCTCAACTTAGGTCGACTCAACTCGGAAAACGATCTAACATAAATAAAAAAAACATTAAAAAATTTATCAGCTTATGTCAATTTTAATAAATAATTTCTACATATTTTCACATGTATTTTGTTTAAATATCTACTTCTATATCGATCTTTAGGTGATTTCCCCCTTCCATGCCCCCAATTTTTATGCTTTTAAATATATTCACGAGACCGATATAATCGAGTGAAGTTGAAGTTTATTATTCCCCCGACTGCATCAAACTCTTAAAAAAACCCGACATAAAGTCGAAAAAGATGTAACTAGAAATAATATAAACTGAGGTGAGATTGTATTAAACAACCACAAAGATTATTTAGAATGTGTCGAGATCTAAAGATATGATCAGAAGCGAAACCACACGGGAATTTCATTGTCTTCTTGATATTTTCAGATGTGTATTGTATTTTTCTACATAATATTTGTTTATAATCAAACGAACTGATTTAATTCAGATCCACATTTCTTCCCCCAAACACTATGATTGAGAGTTCCTGTTACTATACAGGATGCCTTAATAATTCTTTCTGCATGCTTCACAGAAATCCTTAAATTTTGCCATTAAAAATTGGCACGACTACAAGTTGGTTAACATGCAGTTTACAGTTATGAAAGTGTGAAAATAAATTACAACAGAAACAAGTTGGTTAACATGCAGTTTACAGTTATGAAAGTGTGAAAATAAATTACAACAGAAAACCAGAAGTGATGACAGTGACATCCTCTCAATTCATGTAAACAAATGTATGTGACAAAAAGCAACATGCAGAACGTACATAGATTTTAATATAACATGAAAACCGTATATTTTACACAAGATGAACACAATCACGTGCGCGGGAAAACATAAGTGTCATAGATGCACGAAATGAGATTCGTGGATACAGCGATTCCTCTCCATATCGCGGTTTATTATTTAAGCTTAAGTCGATTCCTCTGTGGTGTTGTTTTTGCATTTATAATAAAATAAATATATACAAATTACAAAAATAAGAGAAAAAGATATACAGTGGAGTATCGCGGGGGTGGGGTGGGGGTTGGAACGTAACACCCGCGATAGTCGAGGGATTACTGTACTTTTTCATCATCACTAAATCTGTTTCACCACACATGCTCATGAAGATATTATGTAAATAAATCAAGGCTTGCTTACGAACTACATGGTTCTGGGGTCCAGTCCCACTGCATAGCACCTTGGGCTAGTGTCTTCTACTATAGCCATGGGCCGACCAAAGCCTTTGTGAGTGGATGTGGTTGACGGAAAACTGAAAGAAGCCCGTCGTATATATGTATGTTTGTCTCCCCAAAATCGCTTGACAACCGATGCTGGTGTGTTTACGTCCCTGTAACTTAGCAGTTCAGCAAAAGAGACCGATAGAATAAGTACTAGGGTTACAAAGAGTAAGTCCTGGGGTTGATTTGCTCGACTAACGGCTGTACTCCAGCATGGTCACAGTCATATGACTGAAACAAGTAAAAGAGTAGTCCCACTCTGTCGTTGAAGTTTCTTTTTGGTGAGCATCCATAGTCCGTCTATAGTCTCACCACTTCCGGTCTCTATCACAATTTAGTTACTTTCTTTTTTTTTTTAGGACAATTTACTTTCACTTTTTTACAACGGTAAATTGCAGGTTAACCTACAAATGTGTTTCTCTCACAGCCAATTTTGTTTCCTCATAACTTTCTGAAAAATAGATTCCTTTAATGATATTTTCTACAAATAGTTTTTAGATAGTGCAGATTACAATTATATCAGAATTTGTAACGAAACGTTTGTGTGTGAGGAATTTTGGATAACTTTCCATTCTTCAGAAAGTTATGAAGAAACAAGTCGGGGGTAGGGTGAGTAGGTGGGGGTAACACACTTATGTAGCTATGCTAAGAAAAAATTTTCAGGAAAAAAAAAGCCATGGCAAGTTCCTCTTGAAATATTAATCTTTTGACACTAGAATATCCGAAATGGTAGAACTTGACCAAATGTTTTCTCAACTGTTTAATATTGTTCCTTTACATTCATTCTTAAGTTCAAATTCTATTGATGTTGATCTAAGATACTGACTTGGTTCAATACTGTTGAATTCCCTTTCCTGCAATTTTTCCTTCTGCCAACAAGAGAAATCACAAACAGTTTCAACTTAACCCTTTTGTTACTGTATTTCTGTTGAGATGCTCTGTGTTTCTTTCAATTAATTTTAAATATAACAAAGAATTTAGTAAAATAACTTAGTTATCGTTAAGCTAGTGCTAGGAACATAAATTGTGACTAAGGTTTGGTGGAAGATTTTAATTAACAACATATGAAAACAATACATTTGTACTACAGAGCCAGAGCCGGTTTCAGCCAGGTTGGCAACGAAAGGGTTAAGGCTTATGAAACGAACCTCCTAGTTTATTTATGTATTTATTTACATTTTGTTTTTACTTGTTTCAGTCATTAGACTGTGGACATGTCTTATGTGCCCATTTATATATGACTCTTAACATTTCCAAGTATCATATTTCTAAAAGATTCTGTAAAAACCTTTGAATCTTTTGCTTAATTGAAGCTGGTCTATCTATCTGTGTATGTATATATGTATATATATATTTGTGTGTCTGTGTGTATGTATATATATTTATGTGTATTTTTTGTTTATAGTTTCAGCTGAGAGCTGCAGTCATGCTGATGCACTGCTGTGTATGTGTGTATATTTATAAGTGTAAGTGTGTGTGTGTGCATACATGGATGTATGTATATTGTTTAAAAACATTATTTCTTCAACAAGGATACGAAGAAACCATTGCCTGTGAGAGATGTTGCTGCCAATCCTCTTCACTAACCAAACATACTGCTGTAAGTAGCACCAAAATCTATATAGGTCAGTATGATTCGTGCCCAAAAGATCTAACCAATAAAACTCACATTCAAAGAACTGTATATCTTTACCAGTTACGGCTGTAAGAAATCAGATATAACATCATATTTTATCTTCAGCATATTTTAATGATTCATAACATTAGCACTAGGCTGGAAATGACTCCAATATTTGACTGGTACATATATTTATCAAATCCAGATGGATAGAGGGAAAAGGAAAGCCAATTTGAGGAGTGAGATCTGAAATAATGAATGTAAAATTACATGTAACTGAATATTTGGTGGTACTTCATGTCTTGTCACTTAACACCCAACATAAAACCTCATAAAGGTTTTTTTTGACAACTGTAGTCTATAATTAGATTCTGAAAACTTATGCCGACGATTTTGTAAAAGGAATTATCATGACAGTGTTTGGTGGGTTTTTAATAAAAATAAGCAACAACAACCAAAAGGAAAAAAATAAAATCAATACCTATATATATATATATATATAGGTTTGGCAATATGAACAGGAAAAACAGCTCAAAACATGAGTATGAATATATTCGTTTCATTATTCTTTTAGCTGTTTCAGTCATTTGACTGTGGCCATGCTGGAGCACCACCTTTAGTTGAACAAACTGACCCCAGGGTTTATTCTTTGTAAACCTAGTACTTATTCTATCGGTCTCTTTTGCTGAAGCACTAAGTTATGGAGACGTAAACACATACATACATACACACACACACATGATGGGCTTCTTTCAGATTCTGTCTACCAGATGAACTCATAAGGCTTTGGTCGGCCCGAGGCTATAGTAGAAGACATTTGCCCAAGGTGCCATGCATTGGGACTGAACCTGGAACATGTGGCTGGTAAGAAAGTTACTTACCACACAGCCACTCTTGTGCCTCTCTCTCTCGCTATATATATATCTATATCTATATCTATCTATCTATATATATATATATATATATATATATAGGGTAAATGAAAGACAGAAGATGGAATATATGAGAATTTGTTATAAAACACGACAATTGTTTCGACACATCAAGCATCAATTCCTCATGGGATGGACACTCAATAATTGGTTCAGGAGCATCCGGCAGTGCAGATGTGTCCCATCAGGTGATAAATAGATACAACTTGTTAAAATAACAGTTCTGCAGTGGATCTTCTCATTTCGTAGAAAGAGAAGCAGCAAAACGAAGGAAATGTCTTCATTTACACAGAAGATCAAAGATAAAATCACAGAAGCAAAAAAGAAATGAACATGCAATACAGCGAGAAAAGTATTAAAAATAATCGTTAATAAATATGAATGTATAAACGCCCTCGGACAAGCTGCATGGCGCATGTACACTTGATCATACAAGCATCTGCGAAAATGCGAGCACATGCACATGGGTGGTTTGGTGCATACATGTTCACATAGCAAGTTAAATAGCAACTTGGTGTTTAATTCAACCATACCTTAAAGTAAATTATGTTAACAGTTACTCAAATTCATTCCCGATGCATTGTGCATTGATGCTATATATATATATATATATATATATATATATATATATAAAACTCTTTGAAACGCTCAGTTTTAGAATGGTGGCAGCTGATGAAGGAAATGTTCTCTATGTGGCCTGTGTGTTTTCTGTACTCTGTTTATCATTTTGTCCACGTTTTTTTGCAACATCCTGTACCCAGATATGCATCTATATATACATGTAGATGTAGGTATGTACATACATGTGATTTTCCATGCTGGTATGGGTTGGACAGTTTGACCAGAGTTGGCAAGCTGGAAGGCTGCACCAGACTCCAGGCTGATTTGGCTTGGTTTCTACAGCTGATTGTCCTTCCTAACACCAATCACTTTACAAAGTGTATTGAGTGCTTTTTATGTGGAACTGGTATGAGGGCAACTGAAACTAGCTCAATATGTTATCAATGATTAGAGACCACAAGCAGAACCCTCCGGTGAAGTGCAAAGACTAAAGGGTAAAATGCTTGTAACCCTGAGATACCTGCTAGTGATACAGAAGCGTTCCTAGCATTGCATTGGATTTAAAAATAGCTTACAAATCTTCTAGGAGGCACAATGGCCCAGTGGTTAGGGCAGCGGACTCGCGGTTTTGATTCCCAGAACGCGCGTTGTGAGTGTTTATTGAGCGAAAACACCTAAAGCTCCACGAGGCTCCGGCAGGGGATGGTGGCGAACCCTGCTGTACTCTTTCACCACAACTTTCTCTCACTTTTACTTCTTGTTTCTGTTGTGCCTGTATTTCAAAAGGTCAGCCTTGTCACACTCTCTGTCATGCTGAATATCCCCGAGAACTACGTTAAGGGTACATGTGTCTGTGGAGTGCTCAGCCACTTGCACGTTAATTTCACGAGCAGGCTGTTCCATTGATCGGATCAACTGGAACCCTTGACGTCGTAAGCGACGGAGTGCCAACAACAACAAATCTCCTGAGTGGTTCCTGGGGAAAGGTGTAAGGGGGGGGTGAGGTGGCAACAAAGCAGCTTTGATGTATATTTCACATTTATTTCACCTAGCAGTTGAAACATAATAACTTATACCTACTTGGTGTACGATGTGACTATGGGTCAGTTTATCTAAGCCTCTGTTACAAACCCTTGTGAGACTGACCCTAATGCTCTGATACAAAGTTCCTGTTTTAAAGTGATTTCAATTTAAACTTTCTGTCAAAATTCCATGTTAATTTATGTTCCAAATATCAGCTTAATGATGACATTTTCTTGTTAAAATACTTCATTTGTTATCAAAATTAGTTTAACTCTGTAGCATTTAAACCAGTCATATCTGACCAAAATATTCTATCTATTTTATGTTCAGACTGACCAGATTTGGCCTCTCACACCTATCCTACAATGTTGTTCTAAAACTAAATAATCACATCATCTAAAACTTGAAGTTACAAGACAATGCAAAATCAATTGAAAACAATGTGAATAAATAAGCATTACATTTGGCAGAATAATTTGAATGCTAAAGAATTAAACAAAGTCAGTGTATCTCAACAGAAATATGGTAACAAAAGGGTTAAAGTGATCCAAATTAAAACCTTCCGTCAGAATTTTGTGTTTATTTATGTTCTAAATACCAGCTTAATAATGACAAAATTATCTTAAATTCTTCCTTATTTTCAAAATTGATTAAAACAAAAACAGTGTATCTCAACAGAAATATGGTAACAAAAGGGTTAAAGTGATTTAAATTAAAACCTTCCATCAGAATTTCGTGTTTATTTATGTTCTAAATACCAGCTTAATAATGACAAAATTATCTTAAATTCTTCCTTATTTTCAAAACTGATTGAAACAAAAACAGTGTATCTCAACAGAAATATGGTAACAAAAGGGTTAAAGTGATTTAAATTAAAACCTTCCATCAGAATTTCGTGTTTATTTATGTTCTAAATACCAGCTTAATAATGACAAAATTATCTTAAATTCTTCCTTATTTTCAAAACTGATTGAAACAAAAACAGTGTATCTCAACAGAAATATGGTAACAAAAGGGTTAAAGTGATCCAAATTAAAACCTTCCATCAGAATTTCGTGTTTATTTATGTTCTAAACACCAGCTTTAATAATAATGAAAGTTAATTTTTCTAAGATGTTTGTTATTTTCAAGATTGAATGAAAAAAAGGCAGTGCATTTCAACAGAGATATAGAAAGAAACTGGTTAAAAAAAGTTAGCAACAGTTCAATGTGAGAGCTTGGTTATGCAGTTAAATATGGGTTCCATAAATAAAGAACCTTAAAAGAACCTTGTACAACTATGACATTACTTAGCTGAATAGTTTAATGTGCGATTTCAGTAAAGTTTTTTCAACAACTACTTGCTGGACATACAGTATAAACATCATCATCATCGTTTAACATCCACTTTCCATGCTAGCATGGGTTGGACGATTTGACTGAGGACTGGTGAAACCAGATGGCTACACCAGGTTCCAATCTGATTTGGCAGTTTCTACAGCTGGATACCCTTCCTAACGCCAACCACTTCGAGAGTGTAGTGGGTGCTTTTACGTGCCACCGGCACGAAGGCCAGTCAGGAGGTACTGGCAACGGTCACGCTCAAAATGGTGTATTTTACATGCCACCTGCACAGGAGCCAGTCCAGCGGTACTGGCAACATATTTCTATGAATTAATATATGTAGGAAAAGAGGTTGTGTATATTTTTTAGAAGGGCGCTGAACTTGGAAGCTCATTTCTTGCTGTACAAGCCATGTTGCAAAACAAAAATAAATGCTGCCTCCCTTCTAATTGACAAGGTACCAAAATCTTGTATTTCAGATGAAAGAGGTAGAAATTTGTAGTTTTTATGGCCTTTGTAAAACAGCAAAGTAGAGCATAAGTGAATGATTAGAATAGGCAGAAAGTTGGTGATAATATAAATCATAAATAAATATTAAATAAAGACAACTCATGAAATGAGTATAAGTTATAGTTTGTTGTCTTGCATTTTGAACCTCTTGCTCAGCAAAATACTTCTGAATTCATCATAATCATTTAACATCTACTATTCCATGTTTGCATGGATTGAACATTGTTTACTGAGGCAGATTTTCTACAGATGGATGCCCTTCCTGTCATCAACCATTACCTGTTTTCAAGTAATGTAATAATTTCTCTATGGCCAGACATGTTCTTGCAGAATATTGGAAATGAATGACACTGCTTGTGTGACAGTGGCACTCATTTACAACCATCACAGTGTCAAGAGGAGATGTAAACATTCACACACACTCACACAGACTCTCAAACACACACACACAACACAGCACCACACACACACAGTACAGCACAACACACACAATACAGCAAATACACACACACACACACTACAGCAAACACACACACACACACACACACACAATATAGCAAACACACACACAATACAGCACAACACACACTACAGGTTTCTCTTAGTTTCTGTCTACCAAAAGCACTCACAAGTCTTTGGTCAGCCCAAGGCTTTAGCGGAAGACACTTGCCCAAGGTGCCATGAGGTGGGACTGAACCTTGAATTATGCAGTTAGGGAAAAACATTTTAATGACAAAACTGTGCCCTTGTTCTGGAATTCTAAGCATTGTCAACCTGTCCTGAGGGTTTTATTTCTTGCACCACCACAAGAAGTGATTAATTACTGAAGTAAACGCTCTGATATACATCTACAAATCTGACAGATGTCTTTGTATTGGATTGATGCAGAAAATTCATAGAAATTGAAAGCCAAACAAACAAACAAACAAACGGTGACAACAATAAGAAACAAAACAAAACAAAAACTAATCATTTATTTTACTTTCCAACTCACTTCCTTTAAAGAACAGAACTTTGCTGGTCTGTTATTTATTAATTTGTCAATAATTAGAATTAATGACAAATTTAAACAATATTTAATGCTAAATTAAATTTTAAAATAAATAAGTGATTTTTATTTGTACATCACAAGATTTTAAATTGTATCTCTGAGTGGTCTCCGCCAAATCCTTCATATGGTTTTATTCACTTCAAATAAGTATTGATGATTTATTTTTAGCATTAATTATTGTTTAAAATTTCTCTATAATGCTTATTACAAATCAAGTAATAAAATACAGCGACAGCAAAGTTCCAGTTATATTTTAAACAACAAAATTATTCAGTAATAAAAGTTATATATGATGGAACCTGCAAAATACTGTCATTTCTAATACACACACACACATATAGGTGTGGCTGTGTGGTAAGAAGTTTGCTTCCCAACCACATGGTTCCAAGGTCAGTCCCACCATGTGGGACCTTGGGCAAGTGTCTTCTGCTTGTTTCGCTTCTAATATAGCCTTTGTTTCTCTTGTTTGCATGTTCAACTCATTTGTTTTCGTATTTCATGTTGTTTACTGTGTGTGACGTCCTGTACCTATATATGCATGTGATAAGTAGCTTGCTTACCAACCACATGGTTCTGGGTTCATTCCCACTGCGTGGCACCTTGGGCAAGTGTCTTCTACTATAGTCTCAGGCCGACCAAAGCCTTGTAAGTGGATTTGGTAGACGGAAAACTGAAAGAAGCCCGTCATATATATGTATATATATATATATATGTGTGTATATGTTTGTGTGTCTGTGTTTGTCCCCCCAACATCGCTTGACAACCGATGCTGGTGTGTTTACGTCCCCGTAACTTAGCGGTTCGGCAAAAAGAGGCCGATAGAATAAGTACTAGGTTTACAAAGAATAAGTCCTGGGGTCGATTACGTGGTGCTCCAGCATGGCCACAGTCAAATGAATGAGACAAGTCAGAGAGTAAAAGAGTAGATATAGGGTAAAAATTAATAATTAGTAATTTTACCAAGTAAACTTATATAAACATAATTAAAATTAGGGTTCAGCAAGAATTGCTTCACCACACACCGAAAATTAGAAATAGCAGTCAAAACTACTATTTAAATAAGATTGGGTAATATAATTTACACCTCTTTAATCCTGAAACGTGTATACAGTTAATCAAAGCCGGGTAGATTCGTTATGTTTTTCTTTTTGCCTGTGTGAGTTGCGAGTGCTGCTGTCTGAGAGATATATTTTGGTAGTGAAATAGTAATTTTAACTGCTATTTCTAATTTTGGTGTGTGGTGAAGCAATTTTTGCTGAACCCTAATTTTAATTATATATATATATATATATATATATATATATATATATATATATATAAATTTATATATATATATATAAATTTTTCTATAAGTAAAAGCACAATAAATAAGTATAATATAATGCAAAGTAAATATCACAAGATAATGATAATAAAATGACTACATGTGTTTCATATATACATACACACACACATCTGTATATATTGTGTATATTTGTCACAGGATCAACTAGTCACTGTTGAGGATGATTGATGGACACGCATGGTGATTTTATTTAAAGTAAAGAGACACGCACCATCAACCTCACTCTTTTTACTCTTTGTGACAGAGAAGCATACTTCTTGCCATTAAACTATGCCTGTCCCCCCCACCTCTTCCCTTCCCTCTCTCTCACCTTATTGTCAATATTCTTCAATATATATATATATATATATATATATATATATATATATATATACCGGAGTAAGCACATAAAATGTGCAACAAGGTGGAAAAAAGAGTACTCAAATACCAGATGTAAAATGCTTTATTTAAAAGCAGCAGAAATATTAACAAAAAACTGTTACTCGGAGTTTCACGTTGCCGTTCTAACAGAACTGTCCGATGAACAGGAACGTGAAACTCCGAGTAACAGTTTTTTGTTATATTTCTACTGCTTTTAAATAAAGTATATATATATATATCATCATCATCATCATCATCGTTTAACGTCCGCTTTCCATGCTAGCATGGGTTGGACGATTTGACTGAGGACTGGTGAAACCGGATGGCAACACCAGGCTCCAGTCTGATTTGGCAGAGTTTCTACAGCTGGATGCCCTTCCTAACGCCAACCACTCAGAGAGTGTAGTGGGTGCTTTTACGTGTCACCCGCACGAAAACGGCCACGCTCGAAATGGTGTCTTTTATGTGCCACCCGCACAAGCCAGTCCAGGGGCACTGGCAACGATCTCGCTCGAAAATCCTACAGGAGCCAGTCAGGCGGTACTGGCAACGGCCACGCTCAAAATGGTGCATCTCATGTGCCACCCGCACAAGAACCAGTCCAGGGGCACTGGCAACGATCTTACTTGGCTTGCCGGGTCTTCTCACGCACAGCCCATTTCCAAAGGTCTCGGTCCGTAGTCATCGCCTCGGTGAGGCCCAATGTACGAAGGTCTTGCCTCACCACCTCAGCCCAGGTCTTCCTGGGCCTACCTCTTCCACGGGTTCCCTCAACTGTTAGGGTGTGGCACTTTTTCACGCAGCTATCCTCCTCCATTCTCACCACATGTCCATACCAGCGCAATCGTCTCTCTTGCACGCCACAACTGATGCTTCTAATGTTCAGCTTTTCTCTCAAGATACTTACACTCTGACGGGTATTCACATTGACATTACACATCCAACGGAGCATACTGGCTTCATTCCTTGCGAGCTTACGTATGTCCTCAGCAGTTACAGCCCATGTTTCACTGCCATGTAGCATGGTTGTTCGTACGCATGCGTCATACAGTCTGCCTTTTACTCTGAGTGAGAGTCCCTTTGTCGCCAGCAGGGGTAAGAGCTCTCTAAACTTTGCCCAGGCTATTCTTATTCTAGCAGCTACACTTTCAGCGCACCCACCCCCACTACTAACTTGGTCGCCCAGATAGCGGAAGCTATTGACTACCTCTAGTTTTTCACCCTGGAATGAGATAGAAGTTGTTTCCTGTTTGTTTGCAGTCTTTATTGCACCTGAACATCTGCCACAAACAAAAACTAACTTGCTAGTTAACCTGCCTTTGATGTTGCTGCACCTCTTATGTGTCCATAGCTTGCACCGGGTACATCTTATAGAGTTACTACCTACTCCTTTTCTACATACTGAGCAGGGCCATCTACCTGAAGGGGTTTGTGTTTTATCTACCTTCCTACTTATTAGGATTTTGGTTTTAGCTAGGTTGACTCTAAGGCCCTTCAATTCTAGACCTTGCTTCCACACCTGAAACTTCTCCTCTAGTTCTGATAGTGACTCCGCAATTAGGGCAAGGTCATCAGCATAGAGGAGCTCCCAGGGGCAACCTGTCTTGAACTCCTCTGTGATTGCCTGGAGGACTATGGTAAATAATAGGGGGCTGAGGACGGAACCTTGGTGGACCCCTACCTCTACCCGGAATTCATTGCTGTACTCATTTCCAACCCTCACCTTACTGGCCGCATCTCTGTACATGGCTCGCACAGCTCTCACTAGCCATTCTTCTATCCCAAGTTTCCTCATTGACCACCAGATAAGGGATCGGGGGACCCTGTCAAAGGCTTTCTCCATGTCAACGAAAGCCAGGTACAGAGGTTTATCCTTGGCTAGGTATTTCTCTTGCAACTGTCTCACTAGAAATAAGGCATCAGTAGTGCTTTTACCTGGCACGAACCCAAACTGCATCTCATCTAAATTGATTCGCTCCCTAATTAGTTGGGCTATGACCCTCTCTGTAACTTTCATAACCTGATCTAACAGCTTGATGCCTCTGTAATTATTTGTATCTAAAGCGTCCCCTTTACCTTTGTAGCAGTTGACTATGATGCTGCTACACCAGTCATAGGGTATGACTCCTTCGTGTATCACCTGGTTCGTAATACGGGTGACTAGGCTATAGCCAACACTGCCAGATATTTTGAGCATCTCTGCAGTGATTCCTGATGGGCCGGGGGCTTTCCCGGTCTTCATACTCTTAATTGCTTTATCTACCCTGGTACTATCAACTCGGATAGCTGGTCCCTCTATTGGGTCGACATAAGGCAGGCTCTCTTTCTCCCATTCATTCTCTTTATTAAGCAATCTATCGTAGTGGCATCTCCAGACCTCTTTCTTTGCATCCTCATTTAATGCAAGCGTACCATCATCCATGCGAACACATTTCTCTCCTACAACATCACTATTCTCTCTCCTACACTGTCTTGCAACACGAAATACCTCGAGTCTTTGGTCCTCACGGCGCAGAACATTGGCAAATCTTTCCTTATCTGCTTCCCCTCTGGCTAAATAAACCTGTCGCCTAGCCTCCCTTCTGGCACATTGGTACAATTCCCTGCTACCACCGTTCTTCCAGTCCTTCCAAGCTTGTTTCTTTTGTCTAATAGCCCTGTCTACCTCCTTGTTCCACCACCACGTTACTCTGGGTTGGGAGGGGACCTTACACCACCCACAAATCTGGTCGGTGGCTTTTAACAAGTTGTCCCGCAGAAATCTCCAATTGTCTTCCACGTTGTATGATGCTATATCCCCTTCTATTTCGTTAAATGCTTCAAGTAACTTGTCTCTAAGTCTCTGTCCGTTTGCAGGGTCTTATATATATATATATATATATATATATATATAGATATATATATATATATATATAGATATATATATACTTTATTAAAAAGCAGCAAAAATATCACGAAAACAGTTTCTGTGATAATTTTACTGTTTTAATAAAGCATATTTAGTCTACCTCTGGTATTCCAGTACTATTTTTTCCACCTTCTTTCACATGTATGTGCTTACTCTGGTATATATTTATATATATACTTGCAGTATAACCCGACCTTGTCCGGGTGTGACTTATTATGCCATCTACGATAAGTCTTGCTAGCTGAAAATCAACTAAAAAAGAAAGCCTTACAACGAAAGAACCCTTCTGTTGTAAATAAGTTCATAATTCAAAAGACGATGAAATTAATAGGGAAAGTCTGAAGGCGTAACATTATTAAGCATACGTAAATTTCATCCGTGTAATTGGCTATACAAATGCTCGTGCAAAACAACTTTTTGCGCTGCCCTGATTATAGATAGCAGGGTAATCCCTTTTCACAGGAGCTAGGATGGCAATTTGTGATGAAGCAATTGCTGGCGATCTGTTGCTAAACAGTTTTGCCAGAATTCTATCAGATTGGGCAGAAGGTGTTGATGCACCATTTTGCATTATGTTCAAAATAGCTTCTGGAATGTGGTGAATTGCTGCAGTCTGTGGCTGTCATTTTAAACCGGTTGCTGTCTTTCCCCAGCAAACTCTCTTCTTTGGAGGCATAATCTATGTATATATTAAACAGAACAACAAAAGTTATAATAAATGGCAGGGTCGGTACTTTTCACATATCTGTAATTTTTCAGATTAACACCTGCACGATTACCCAACCCTAATCCTAAACCTAATCCTAACACTAACCCTAAACCCTAACCCTAAAAAACGTAACCGTAACATTAATTCTAAACCCTAACCCTGACCCTAAAACCCTAACCCTAACATCCTAGTGAAAATCGTGGTAAATTTACAAAACATTGACGAACATGAGTTATATTTTACTGAATGTATGCTTTTGAGAGAGCGAGAGAGGAAGAGGTAGAGAGGGGGAGAGAAAGGAATAGGGGTAGTTAAAAGTTTTCTTATGACTGCTTCTCTTCACTGCCTATTACTTCATTAGAAATCTAAGGATGCACATAAGCACATAATAGAGAAAAATGAAACAAATATGGACGACTTGCTCCGAAACACCACCGAGTGGGGAACACTTCTCAAAAATAATCTGCAGTTGTTTCCTTCAAAATTCCTACATGCTTGAAATGTACATACATCAAGGTACATTTGTACAAAATTTCATGAAAAAATATTCATTTTCCTGGAAGTTAAGAAGAATTTAAGTGGAATTTCCGAACATAGTACCCCACCCCCTTCCAAAACACTTTCACCGAAAATTTTTGTATATTTGGAATCTACATAATAAATAATATATGCATAGAAAATTTCATAAAAAAATATTCATTTTTATGAAAGTTATGACCTTCCAAAGTTGGGGAATACAACTCTGTAGTTATGCCATCAATGTTTTGTAAATATACCACGATGTGAATGATTGTGTTTACTTGCACGTGTATACGTTTGAGAGAGCGAGAGAGGAAGAGGGGGAGAAATGAATAGAGGTTGAGAGCAATGTGTATGTTGTTGTCACAGGTCATGTATGTGTAGTTGTGTGTGTTTTTACGTATCTATGTTATGAAAAATAGGTAAAGAACACTGAGATGAAAGTTTAATCTATGACGTTGTATGTATCACTTTCTCTCTCTCTCCCTCTCTCTCTTTAACTCTTACTCTCTATATTTTTATGTTGAGCGCGTGTGTAAGAATGGCGTTCCAGGTAGCAGGGATGAAATATAAAAGTTGCTATTAACAACAGCCAAATCTCCCTTAAATCACACAAAGTAAACGGAATTTTAAAAATCTAATTACTGCACTGGAAAGTTCAGATCGAGAAAATTCCATTGATGTAAAATTTTTTACGAAAAAGTGGAAAATGTGGATTTCTATAAACATTCAAAAAAGCTTCACACAAACACACAATTTCAGATTTATATATTAAGATGATGGAATTTCCCATCAAAGATAATGTGTGCGTGTTCAGACTTTGCTGAATAACCTGCACAGATGATTTATTTATAGAGATCAAAATGCATGTGCTGTATATAAGCTCTCCCCTGACACTGCATCAAATCCGCGTTACCAGAAGAGGTGCATGGTGTACAGCATATCAGGTGTCAAAGTGATCTAAGAGCAATGTGAGACGAAGCTCAAGAACACAATGCCCCACCTGGTCCAGGAATTGAAACCATGATCTTACAATCAGGAGTGCAACACCCTAACCACTAGGCTATGCAACTTCTTCCCCCTCTATCTCTCTCTTTCACACACAAACAAATATATACACACACATATACAAACATGCATATATATACACATACATATATACACACACACAAACATATACAAACACATACATACACACAAACATCATCATCATCATCGTTTAACGTCCGCTTTCCATGCTAGCATGGGTTGGACTATTTGACTGAGGACTGGCGAACCAGATGGCTGCACCAGGCTCCAATTTGATCTGGCAGAGTTTCTACAGCTGGATGCCCTTCCTAACGCCAACCCTCTTTAAGTAATCATCAGAAATCTCTGTCCAGTATTGGCCTTGGTAGATTCCCAATTTTATGCTGTGCGTTGCACCCAATAACACTAATATGAATAAATGAACTTCCACTAGATAACAACAGGTATGGCCTGCTGTTCAACACAAAGGCAGTTGTCAATGAATCTACTCTACACTGAGCAGTAACAGTAGAGATGGGTAGGATGTGTCTATAAATCTTCTCTTTGTTTTTTTTCTGCTCATGCCACAAGATGTTTTGACAAGAAAAGCCTCATGTTTGCACCATCACAGTGACTTTGAAGCACTTTCTTTGTAATCCCTGAAGAAGTCAGGTGTTGCTGACTTTGAAGTAGTTGATAGCCTGATATTTTAAAGCTTGTTCTTATTTCTTTATTGCCCACAAGGGGCCAAACATAGAGGGGACAAGCAAGGCCAGACAAAGGGATTAAGTCGATTACATCGACCCCAGTACGTAACTGGTACTTAATTTATCGACCCTGAAAGGATGAAAGGCAAAGTCGACCTCGGCGGAATTTGAACTCAGAACGTAAAGACAGACGAAATACTAGTAAGCATTTCGCCCAGCGCGCTAACGATTCTGCCAGCTCGCTGCCTTATTTTGAAGCTTGTTCTAGCCCAGGTATGGGCAACCTGCAGCCCTCAATATGTTGTTGTGTGACCCTTGATGAGTTTCTTGGTTACTAATTTGCAGTATAACCTAAGAGTAGCAGCATCTGAAATTCTACCTAACATTGAAAATATGGTAAAGAATGTGAATGTGTACAAATCTCATTGATACAAATAATGAAGTCTGTTTTTTAATAAAATATTGATGAATTTTCTTTTCTTTTCTTTTTTTTTTTAACCTCAAAATGTTAAACTATAATTTATTTACACTAGTAATCATCATTATTATCATTAGGAAATAATGAAATAATGAAATAATGCCCAGCTTAATGTAAACTTTCATACTAAGACAAATGAAATTAAGAAGAAATGCGAAAAATTCAGTGTGAAGTGGGCAAGTTATATTTCATGCATATGTGTTTTATCATGTGACCCTCTCCTACTTGGAAATGGTGTGATGAGGACCCCAGTTGACGAAAA